>NC_081289.1:50638120-50710620 GCF_030490865.1 Poecile atricapillus
GCAATGAGCAAGTATCTTACTCTGCTTCTTGCTTTTTATGATTAGCTGTGCTAAGTGTGCTAAGGGCTCTTCTTATCCTTCCTGATCTTAAAGGCCTTATAACCCAAGGCTTAATAGACAAACTTCAGTTTGAAGGAGAAGAGGGTTTTTTGGCAATATAAGAGAAGAATGGCCCACGATATCAAATATTTTTTACACATAGACCAATGATCAGAAAAGTGCTGTAAGGGCGAACTGTAACTTCCAACAGTCCCTGTGATGTGAATGAGATGTGAAAGATTCCTCAAGGCAGAAAGGGCCTTTTTTTATTTCTCCTTTCTCAAGGATGCCCACTAATTGCTTCATCTCCTCCTCCTACAGGTTGAAAATAATTGCATAATGATCACAAAATCCATTTTTGTTCATATCTTTGTTGTTCTTCTCAATCAATGCCTCTCCTGCTTCTTAAGCTGGGCTCCAGAATTTTCTCAGAACCTCAGACAGTACCTTCTTTCTCCTTATGTTTTTTGAAATGTGCAAAGTGCATCAAGGATACAATTTCAGTCTGTACTTCCTGTACTGTGCCAGTATATTGTGTCTCTTTGTCAGTCAGTCCCTGACTTCCTAGCTGGAAGCCACAGCCTTTGGTGCACTGCAAGTGCAAACCAGGGTTAAGTGCCTGGAGCTAGCCAAGCCCTTCAGAAACATTCCTTAAAGCCAAAAAACAGTTTTAAAAGATGAAAACTGTTCTGAGAGGCCAAGTGTTAAATCTAAAATGCCCAGTAAATCCAGGGATATCTTCAGTTCCTTCTCAGAGGAATCTGAGAATGGTAACCTGACTTATTTGAGATACAGGAAGTGCTTTCAGTTGGTCTGGATTATTGTAATTTATCAACACTGTTATCCAGTATTGGTACATGCAAGAAGACATTAAACTCCTAACTCTGTATTTAAAATTCATTTATGCATTTTGAGTGTTAAAATACAGTGAGAAATCTGTGGCCAAATGACTCAAAAAACTCCAACAGAAAACCATTGGTAGAATCTGGTAAATAAGATAAAGGAAAGTCAGATAAAATGTAAAAAATGAAAGTAGAAAACTTCATTTAGTTTTAAAGTCAAGGGTGCTTTTCTTAAAAGATGTGTAAAGTAGAGCTATCCTTTTTTATACATTTTTTTTTTCCTAACTAGTCAGGGACAAATGATAGAATTTGGCTAAATATGTGGGAATAATGGGTTATATTATTTCATTTTTACTACTTCATATTTAGGCATTTAGCTTACTGTTTTAGCAGTTTGGACTTGAAAGGTAATTTGTTAGGAATTTTAAGTATTTTATGCATGCTAAGCACTCTTAAAATTGGGAGTATTACTTTGATCAAAAACTGCAACTCTGCTTCAAGACTCAGATGACATACTTAGGAGCCAACTGGCAGAACTTGGCACAACTCTATTCAGGGCTATTAATATTTATCATTTATCTGATAGTAAGTTATTAAAACCTAAGTGTCCTATTAAAATCTAACCATGCTGTAAATCTGTAATTTTTTTCCTTGTTTTTTGCTTTGCTTGTGACACTATTTAAGAATGTAAAAATACTTCATAAAGAAAACCAGAGAGAGTGTACTATAGGTTTTGTTCATTGCAGTTTTGGACAGAGGCAGTCATGGTTACTGTCTTGAAATCTGATGAAAATAGTTATTGTTTCGTTTTTCTGCAAGGTATCTCTTGATGTGTTTGATGATACTTTAAATTATTTGATATGCTTCAACTTTTGTTCTATTAGGAAAAAAAGAGGAAAGAAAACTTCTGTCAAAAAACAAAAGAGTTAGTGGAGAATTCATTCAGAAGTTTTTGAATACAAATAGTATTTTTATTTCACTCTACTTTCTTCTAACAATACTTAAGTTCTGTATATGACAGGGCAAACTCAAATAATTTTCGAAACAGACTGTTTGCTGAACAACCCTATGATCCCAACACTATTTATTCAGTTTGCTCGTCTCTACCTCCCATAACCATGAGATCCATGATATTACCCTGCAGTTAATATTTCTTTATTACTTGCAGTAATGTATTTCCTTTACTTGTTTCTTTTCCCATTTTCTGTATCATGGTGTAAGAGTTTTTATCCAAAAAATGAAGCCTTGATTTACTTCATAAGCATCTGTGTTTGGCATATTCACTGGAAAATTGATCTAGTTGTTATTTTTTTCCCACATGATGTAGCTTCAAGCTCAGTCTGTTAAGCTACTTTATTTTGGGTAACTACTTTGATATTGAGATGTTGCCTGATCTTGCTATTGAAGTTTTTCAGCTATTGTTACTTATGTGGCATTTCTGTTTGTAGGTCTGATGGAGGCTTAGTGCCCTCAAGTGATGCAGTTCATGTTGATCTTCATTGTTTTCTTATTGACCCAGTACCCACAAATAGAAAGATTTCAGTATTCACCTCTTCTCTATTTCTCACCTCTCTTCTGAACTGAAGTTAAAGGTCTCCTTGACTGTCCTGGATGTTTAGTCTAGGTTTCCAGGTTTGTCTCTCTTTCTTGTTCCACATTGCCAAAGATCTATAGTATGTGTTAGAGCACCCCCTGCCTACTGATTCTTCTTTGGCCGCTGCGTGTTTCAATATCTCATGGCAGAATAAATTGAAATGTGAGTTCTTGTGTTGAATGAACAGATTACAAGAGCTGGTGCTGTTAGCTCTCACTTGCCATCTGAGACGAATTTCAGCTCGGTGAGTACTTCTTTCCTGTATTAAGCAGTAAAGTAAAAGCTGACCACTGTGATCGCTGTTTTGAGTTTCTACTGGGCAGAGAAAGGAAAAGCCAGCAGTCTTGGCTAGTAGGTAGTAGCCAATCAGCCCTGCTGTGACAGAAAAAAAAGTGCATGCTGACACATGTCTCCCTTCCAGATTATTGCTCCAATCTCCATCTGCATTCTGCTAATTTCTTTAAAGAGTAGGCAGAATAGGATTGCAAAAGGAAATTTGCAGAGCAGTAGAGATTTTTCAAAATCTCTATTGTATTGTGTTGCCATTTTTCCCCAGTTTAACTCTCATTTTTTGACACAGACCCTCGTTCATTTGTTAATTCAATTTCTCACTTGTTTTGAAAAATTAATATTCAGGACTAAGTCACTTATTACTTCCTATTGATACAATAGATGAGCTGTTGAAAGATGAGGTTGTATGATACATTGGTTGTATTTTTATTGTTTTCTGTGGGAAAAATGTTTTTTGCTTGTAAGCGTCATCATAGATTTTCCACTATAATTTCCACTTACTAATCACTGGTCCTGGTACAGGAAATATAAGGAGACACAAGTTGAGATTTCAGATTCAGCTATCATAATATTTTCTTTGTTTTTCTTTTTTTTTTTTTCCCCACATTATAAAACCTAACTGGAAACATTTCTTCAGAAAAGTGGGCGTATTTAGCAATCAATAACAGTGAATTGAGAGTGTGATCCTTGCAGCATAAACCAAGCGATCAGACATAAGAGGGACTGTGATTTTCATAAATAAAAAGGTGTGTTCTGTCTATAAAATTGGAAACCAAAAACTTGCAGCTGTTACATTACCTAGCTGAACAGCTATAAAGTTTAAGATGTAATAATATAAGTAAGTAAACTTGAATTTAGGATGCAGTTACAGAGCTGAAGAGGTTTGAAGGTCATGCCTTATTAGAATTGTCACACATATCTTTTTAGTAGCAATAACACTACTTGTTAGCCAGGTTTCTCACATAGATTTGTATTTATACAGAATTCTGAAGCTTGAAGTATTCCACTACAGCTTTGTTTGTTATTCCACCTACTATCACAGAGCTCTGAGTTGTGCATTGTGCGTCAAAACATATTCCATTCTTTCAGAGTTCTTGGGGAGGAAATACGATGTAATTCATTATGCCCTGAAGATAAACAGTACCTCTTGACCTTTTCAAGAAAAGTTGCAATATTTTCTTATTCCAGAATGTAATATTGTACTGAGCCGATATCAATGTGATAAGATAAATGTTTCCTTTTCTAATGTAAACCAGAGCGCACTACATTTATATAAAAATCTTGGGGGATACCCAAAGCCTCCAGATAAAAAGGGGCAGCTTGGCTATTGTAGGTCTGCATTTTTGAATTCTCAGTCTCAAAGCACAAAGGGCAAACTGCAGCCAGTCTTGAAGACGAAGGCCAATTTTCAGAATGAACATATTTTTGTGTTGCTGTTTAGAATTCACTTAAAGAATTTTCAAGCAAATTTTGAAAAGTATAGAATTTGTTACCATTAAAAAAGAAAACAAACAAAAGCCCACAAAAATAAAGATTACCTGTCTTTCTTCTCAGTACCAGGATCTTTTGAGATGTTCTGGTAGAAGCCTGTGAGTCAGTGCTACACTGTGTACTTGCTTTTTATAACACTCAGTATTTCGGGAAATGAAAGACTAATGAGGAGTATTGTTTTATCTCATTTATTTTACTGCATTCTCTGCTGTTGTTCAGAGCACAGTTTTCTTTAGTCTCTGTTCTTTATTTCTCTGTTTCATTGCACGTAGCATGTTTCTGATAGATGAAGTCGGTTGTGTGCAAATTTGGTCACCACTGTGGAGAGGGCTCTGAACATGGCACTTTCAGCTTCCCCCTGCCTCTAAGACAATGCCCGTATCCAGAGGCAAAAACATATTTGGCTTCATGGACTGTGCCCAAGTGTTAATACAGTGTCCTAGTCTCTTCTTTCCTGGCAAATATCTCTTCCAATGAAAATTCCAAATCCTTCCAAAATCCTCATTTATCTTCATAAGTTAAATGCAGGTTTGCTTATTATGTGGCATGTAAAAACCCTCTGTTATTCATGTGTATTCTATTCACAGAAAAGACTGGCTTTAACTGCTGCTACTATTACATATAAAATGGCATGGTATATTTTAAAATCAGTTGATTGTTAATTGCTTCTGCTCTTACTGCATTTGGAACTTCATAGATATTCTGAATGCTTACTACTGTAAGCAAAATAATACTGTTGCACTATAAAGCAGCAACATCTTTGAACCCCTTCAGGCTGAAAGTAAAACTATTCTAAACATACTAATCACAGCATATAAATTAGATTCAGCAGGGATTAAAATACAGGAGAAAAGAGCAGTTAAGAACAGGGGTGAGAAGAAATGAAGTATCATTAAATTCATCTATTTTATATATTTACCATGTTAATAACTTATTTTGACTTTTTGTTTATTAATTTTATTTATTTAAGCTTAAGCAAGAATCTTAAAATGTAAGGACAATACTTGGAAAGATTAAGGTCAGTATTAGGTAATTGACTGAAAAAAGTCTTTAGAGAAGACTTCTGAGTTCATGAGTGAAACAAAAACATAAGTGAGGATGAGGCTACCATGTTGGGCAGTGTAAGGAAGCCTTTGGAGTCACCCAGGGAAGACAACCATAATAAGAAAAGGAAGGCCGACAGATTGGAACAAAAAAATGTAGATGAGGTTGTTCAGGGTGGTACATTGACTGGGACTTTGAGAATAAAGGATTTGATTTTGGTTTGAAAACAAATGGTGTGTTCACCAGGGAACCAAGCAGAATGTATGAGCTAGATATTCTCTACACTGGAAACGAAGTATTTGTAAACTAATGAGGTTTAGAGGCAAAGAACTTAGGTTTTGTTTTAGCAGATGTGCAGTCATGCAGCTTACTTAGATACTGTTCTCTCTTTGGTCTCCACATTAAAGATAGTTCCACATATCTGCAGTAAAGACAGTTCAAAATTTCTTCCAGCTTAAAGATAGTTTCTATAATATTTTATATATATATATGTATAAAAAAGTTTATGCAGTCTGTATTCCATAGTAAAAGAGCACACTAAGGAAGAAATGGTATAAATGACTCAACAGTGTTTACCACTCAGTCTGTTTCTTATCTCCTTGCTCATTGTTGGGGATAGTTAAATGATCTGTATCAAATTCATTCTGCAGCTGTCAGTACCTGCAAGCATATAAACAGGCAGGTAAGATTTCTAGAAGGCAGATGACCGCATCACTAAGAGGACTGCTCTAATTGGTATAATCAGTACAAGAAATGAAGAGTAAAAGAGCATGAAAATAGAATTACTTTTATACCCCTTGAAAGGAGGCAGTAACGGGCTGCATTTAGTACCTTCTGCAGCTGACTATGCTGAACTTCCCCTGAACATAGGAAAAGGACATTTTAATCTCCAAAACCATCCATCTGGCATCTTCCATTAACATTAAACAGAAAGAAAAAAAAAAAAAAAAAAAAAGAAAAAAAAGAGAGGAGTGAGAGGAGTGGTGGTGTTCAGAAACATTTATATCTGACTTGAGGATTTTACAGAAATGTTAACCCTTAATGGAAGGTGCTCCAGTCAAATTAACATATCTGTTAATTAACATCATCTTCATTCTTGTGTCTTGTGGCAGAATGGAGTTCGTCTGTGCTTTGAATTTCACTGTTACCTTGCATTTCTTCTTTACTTGACTGAAGGGTTTCAAATCTGTTTGAAATCTGTATACCTTTGGATATTGCTTGAAATTAACTGCAGTGTGAGTAGACATGAGAGACTGACAGTTGAACACATAGAGTAATCAGCAAGGGCAGGATTTAATTGCAGGTAATTTGTACTGTACCCCTCCATATAAAGATATTCTATATTCATTTATATTTATAATGTTCTGGACAATCAACATATGGTAAAACTTAAATGTATGAGCATTTAATCTAACACAGATTTAACCTGTCCCTTCTTCCTTTGCTTTTCAGAAGCTTTTATTCCTTTCTGTAAAGAAAACATTTTCAGAAATTAAACTCTGGATACAGGACCAGATATCTTCCTATGTTTGTGTTCCTTTTAATTATTGAAATTTGAAGATGCATTAAAGGCTGTCATGTGAAATGTTGAATTACCTCTGGTTTCCAGGTTTCTGGTTTCCAAAACCTTGAGAAATTCAGGAAATTTGCTGAAGCTGGATTGCAGTGTGGCAGAATATGTATGGTTTATGATAGGTTAGATGCAACATGGTAATTTATGACTGTGTGAATGTACATTGCTAAATCCCCTCGTTTTCTCTCAAATAGAAACTTTTTTCTCCTTATCTTCCATTTTCAATTTTCATAAAACTATGTTGTTGAAGCTTTAGGTGTCATTGTTTTGTCTTCTTGTGACACCTAGGGAAAAAAACCCAAACTGAACCAAAATCAGAATTCTGCTATGCCATGAATAATATGGGGTAATATGTTTGAAAAACTTTAAAAATATGTTCTAGAACAGAGATTAAATAAGGAATTGCATCAGAGGCTTGTGGAAATGCAGAAATGTTAAGAAAACTTAGTCTGAAAAAAACTCACAACCTGGAAAACAAATGCTAAGGTTGCTACCACTTCCATTTGGCAAAATTTCAGAAATCACTTCTTCCAACAAATTTAATGGTTGAAAAAGGTGAAAATTCCTACAGACATTGCTCTTAGGTTTTTTTGAACTTTAACTTTGTTGCAAAATATCTACTTTGGAATGCTATTAATTCCCATGTAAATAATTTTAAATGGGGCTCATGTCTTGCAAGATGATGTAAAAGCTTCAGTGAATTCCATGTGTTCAAATTTCAAAGGATGGTGCCTATTAGGTCACTTTGGAGTCTACCAATGTTTGCTATAGAAGGGAGACTATCTATACTACTTCAACTGTGTCAGACTAGTCAGAGAAACACTTGCCTTGAAAATTAAGGATGTCAGTGTAAGTAAAATTAATTTTTTTTCTTGAGTAGCATAATCATCTCTAGTCATTAAAATATCTATTTTCAATGATATTGTGCTGGTCTGACTTTTATACTCTATATAAATTATATAGAAATATTAAATTTATATTTATACATATAAATTACTATATGAATCTTTTTTAATACCTTCCAATTGGGAGGAAATTTAATTTATTTTCAACCTTACTTCCATTGTTTTTATTTTGGTGCTATTCTCTTTGAACTTGTAAAAAAGTTTTAAAAGTTGTCCTTAATATGTATAGTTTTAGTCCTTGTAGTCTTTCTGTGATTCACCTTTTCTCCGTGTCTATTATAGCAGTGATGGAATAATTTAGTTATTCTTCAGAGAGGCACAGAATCTCTAGCCAGATGCAGAAAAATCTAAAAAAAAGTACTACTGATGATGAAACTGTTTTAAAATACATTTCTAACACTTTTCATTATCACAGTATGCTTTTCCTGAAAAAAATCTCATTTTCGTAGTATCCTTAAAATAAGAAAATAAAAGTAACCATAATTAAAAACCCTGAAGTACTTGAAGTTGGACCTTTTTTAATCTTTTCACTTGTTTTTGTGCAAATGCCACTGGTGATACACCAGAGCCTTTGCAATGCTCTCTGTTATCTGCTTCCAGAGTACCAGTCACCTTTGTTGAATAACCTGCTTTCTTCTTTGCCAGTAGCAGATGGAGTTCTGTTCCAGCATTCAAATCTGGGGTACTCTCTGAGTTAGTGACTAACCTGAGGTCTGAAAATTACATTCTTTAGACCCTTTGTCAAATGCATAACTTTGAATACTCAGTCTTAAGTGTGTAAACATGAGCATGATAAATACTATCAACCATTTTAGCATTTACAGAAATTATTATATGGTACTATTTTTGTGGATTTGATTGATGGTAGGTCTGGAAACAGATGCCTTGGAATTGGTTTGGATTTTTTGCTTTGGATTTGGTTGTTTTGGATTTTTTTTTACCACTGCTTCTTTGATGAAAGAAATGGAGATTTTTCTTAATACAGTGACTGTTTTGACCTTCATCAGTAGAGCTCAGCCCAGATGCATATTGTGTCCCTATAAAACTGGTATTTAAAAATCATCAGCAGGTACACCATGAGAGGTTCAGGATGCAGCAGTTCAGAATGAAAGGAGTCTTGATTCCCCCACTCTGGAGTGTCTGCTCTTGTTTCTGACAACAATTTGTTTTCCTAACCATTCAGATATGAAATTAAGATTCTTTGACACTCTCACAAGCCATCCCAAAATCTTAACCTGGCTGCTTTTGCCAAGAGAGGCTCCAAAACAACATATGGCTCAACTGTTTTGAGCACATAGCCATGATCTTCACTAGTAAATTAAACGTCCAGATCCTGGATACTAAACTTAGCAGTTGAGACAGGGTGAGACACACGAGCTAATAAGCATTTTAGTCCCCAAAATTGGGATAGCTGCACCCAATTCCATAGTCAAATGGTCCTTGGAAAAGTCTGATTGCAGAACTGTGCCAGGGCATAGCTTGGGAGAACATGGGTCAGCACAGGTAAAAAATGCATACCCAGAGCCACGCTTGCTGCTTGCAGCTTGCTACTGTGGAAAATCACGTTCTCTGTCACTCCAGTTTTCAGTGTAGGTGAAGCCTGAGAGAGTTTGTAAAAATGATATTGTCATCATACCTTTTTCTGTAATGCACTCCCTATATTTTTTGTAACTCTATACATGAAAGTGCTTGCAGGGTTCATGTCTTAGTGTTATTAATGAACCTGGGGATTGGTGGAGAAGAGGGTGAGAACCTCTGACATTCATCTAAAATCAAAGATTGTTTCACCTGCTGGCCACAGCTCTTTCTCCAGGTAGCAGCATAAGCCTCATACCATAAACTGTGCTCCAGAAAGTATTTCAAAGCCATCCCAAAGTCCTCACATAAAATAGTTTCTCTCCTGTTTTTATTCTTCAATCCACTGTCCTATGGCACAAGAAGAGCCCTGGGAATTGCACTAGACGAATAAGCATTATCCAGAAGGCTTTCTCATAAAAGGCAAGACCTTCTGACAAAAAGTACTATGACACTGTGATGTCTGTCATGTATTTTTCCCCCAAATCTCAGAGATGAAATTATCTACATTTTGTCCTGCAAATTTAAAAATCCATCTCTAATAGATGACATAAATTTTTAAAATAACAGCTAAATTAAAATTTACTGCAGATTGTAACACTGTACTAGCATTGCGATACCTAGTCAGGAATATATCTGTGTTTTGTGTGATACTTGAAACTCATAATATGAGGAAGTGATGGTAAGATGGACAAGTGTTCACAGGGAAGATGCACTGTATCCTGCCTAGTAAATTAAATTAAAAGGCAATATAGTTACAGTTTGCTGAGGTTCAAAATGTACCAAAAAGGGAAAAGAAGGTATGGTAGAAAGGAGAAACTGGACTAGGAAACTAGAAGCTAGGACATGAAATCTGAACCCTGTACAATGTATAAAGAGGAGTGTCTTTAGAAGACAAGACTAGTGACTGAGTTTAGACCATAGTAAGTTGATGAAATGACAGAGGACTAAAACAATAAAAACCTGATTATTAAGTTTTGATTTATGGAAAATAAGACTATATTGAAGCAATATATGGAGTAAAATTTATATCTAAACTTGATTTTGATCATGCACTAGGTTGTCAATGCTTTTTTCTTACGTGCATATTGGTGATAGTTATTATGTAATATATGCTGCATGGTTCAAAGGAAATTTTTAAAGTCTGATACCAGAAGAGACTTTAAATGATGTGAAGTAATACATATGTTTGGCACCAACATAGCTGGGTGTGTCTACTTTTACAAATGCATTTAAAGGTGATAATGCCCCTGAGCATATTTATGATTATAATTCCTTGATTAGCTTGCTGTTTAGGAAGATTACTGTAGATACCAAGGCAGTATAAAAAGGATAATTTTTTCCTGGGTGAGCTTGATGAAGTGTGATAGAAACATATACCTTTTAATTCAAATGCCTGACCTGTTGCATTGCTCATGCATGTTACTTGGGAATTCCTTGAACAGTTGCTGTCACTTCTCCAGCACCTAAATGCCCTGGGAATTGCAAAATATCTTTATTCCTCTCTGCAAAACAATTTTAATAGCTTCAGGTCTTTTCTTTTTCATCCCTGCAAGTTTCTAATCATGAAGAATATACTTCCTACTAGATGTCCTCACAAGGACTGAAACTGGGATGAGGAGCCTGAGGACATTTCTCTGTCTCTCCATACTTGCATTTTAGCTTAAAATTAAAGCTCTTTGTCATTTCACTCTTTTTATAATCTTCACTCTTAGAAGTCCCCAAAGTGGAGAATTCTTTCTCAGTAGCACTGTCTATATGGACTGTTAAGGCTACCCTTCAAAACATTCAATTCATTTGCCAACTAGAGCAAGAACCTGAAGATTGGTATTCTTCAGAGGCAGAGGTCTGTGTGTTGGATTGTGCCTGCTAGATCATCATGAAATGCACCAAAAGGTAGATAAGCACTACAAGAGAAAAGCTGAAATGGTAATAAGGTCAAGCAGGTCAGAATGGACTGCAAGTGCAGATAGCACTTATATGTTTTGTATAAACATATAAACCAATTTGTGGTTATGGAACAGAGGTTTCTCTGGAGTCTGACTGTCCACACTTAATACCAGATTTTAGTACTCAGAATTATTCCAAGGAGTTTAGATCAGATCTTTTGTTTTCAGCGCATTCAGAACTATTGCCCAATGCCACCATTGGTAAGTTTAGTGTATAGAAATGAGCATAATTTTTATTTGCATGATTCGCTTTATCTCATATCAAGAAAAAACTTTACTGTCTTGTTTGGTTTTTTGTAACTGCAGACCAAGCTCTACTTCTGTTTCAAAAATATAGTTTCTCAAAAGCCTTGAAAGATTGCAGATAAAATGGCTATTATTATATTGCCTTTTTGCATCAATGTTTATTGTTTCTTCCCCTAATCATTCTTTTATTGAATATGTTCCTGTTAGTTTAGTTTAGTTTATATTAACTGAAGTTTTAGAAAGGATCACAAAAAATATCTGTAAGAAAAAAAATAAAATATATGTGCAATAGGATTTCAGTTCAACTGATTTAGCTTTAGCAGTATAGACTGATTCCTAATGTTGCTGAGATTACATAGTGACTTTGGTTCAAAATAGTTCATTAAATACATGAGCAAAAATGGGTCAGTTTGTTTTTACTTTTTTTAATTTATGTACATGTCTGACTTAAGTTGATCCAGTACTTCTTTGGACCCTCATTCTTGTCTTTCTCTCCTCTTCTTAGTTCTCCATTTCAGCCTTATCTCTGATATTTGTAATAAGAATTGTATAAACAAGAATATCTTGTTTTCTGCTACTGTTGTGCCCATACTTGGAGGTGAGCACACAAGAATCCTGATCAGGGGCTCTGACTGCAGTTAGGGCACTTATTAGAGCATTTATTTCGAAGCCATCTCCTGTTCTGTATATACTATTTCTCTGTTCAGTCCAAAATTTCAAGCATAGTCTCATAAACACAAAAGTGGTCATGTAAGGTCGGAAAATTCCAAAGAGCAACTCTGTATGTGCAGCTCTTGCTGATCCTCTGCTGTTAGCTCACCATGGAAACAAACCATACTGGAGCTTCATGATATGCAGTTTATGAGAACATGGTGTTATTTGAAATGTAGCAAGGTGTTAGACATCACAGTAATCCGAACTTGGCATGCTTCACAGGAGCCACACAGTCAAATAAAACAGGGCTGTGAGACACTTCTAAAGATCTTCTGCGTCCCAGAGCAGAATCGGTGCTCTTAACTGTTCCTTAAGACGCTTCTTGAGCAGGTTCAGCAATAATGATTTTGCAGCATGTACACAATTTATTATACTCCTCCACTACTCTACCATTGGAAAGTTTCTTCTTAAATTTAATTAAATCTCCCTGGATTTAGCTTAAGGCCGTTTTTGCTTGTCCTTTCTATGGAATACAATTAATTTGTAATGTGCAAAAACTTGCTGATGACTGTTACTGCTTTAGGGTTGGGGTTTATTTCTGTTCTTATGATTAGACTTCCGCTACCCCATATGCTGGATTTTCTCATTGTCATCGTATTAGCATTCTTATCTACTTACTGGTAAAATGGTTCACCTCTTTGAACTATTGTGTCCCAAGCTGGGTACATTTCACTGAGTCATTAAAAGGTTGAGGAAAGTAAAAAAATATCTGTTTTGTATATGACACTTCTATTTTCATATCCCAGTTACTTTTATCATAATTGTACAACAGGATTTTTTTATGTCTTCAATGCATGGTTTTCATCACAGTTATATATATTAAATATAAGATTTCTTTAAATTATGCGCTTGTAAGAACTAAAAGTCAATAATTAGAACTATTAAAATTATTTAAAACACCCTCTAAATTTATAATATCAAATGTAAAACCGAGTCATGACCTTTTTCTTCTTCACTGATAATCAACTGGATATTTCAATAATGACTTTTGTGCCTTCCTCCCATACAGTAAAAGCCTGATATGATCATCTTGATAATATTTCCTTTCATGGTTACAATCTCAGTCATTCCTCTGGATATGGATTTCTAAGGGCAGTGGTAAATCAACTTGTTATCATTCAAATATTTGGAGCCCTTTCAATCAGTGGCTCTTCAATGGATATGTAATTTCTCATACTTGGATTGGCTGAGAGAGTTTGATTAGTATAATTACTGTAATTTTATTTGATTTTGGTACCATGTAGATCCATTTTCTTTGATGGGTAGTTTTGGTTACTAACTTGAAAGGAGGGTACCCGGATGAGGAATCTGTGCTTCTGATACTTCATGTCAGCACACCTTTACCAGTGAGTGCAGAATGGAATCCAATTGAAAATAAATTGTAAAGACAGACATATTTCATTCTGACTTATAAATGGATAGGGCTATTTTAGGGTAAAATTATTTTGACATTTGTTCTTCGCATGCTATTTTACTTTTTTGTATGACTTAATAAAGACTAATCAGTCCTCAGATCTGTCTTCTCAAACTTGAGGTTCTATTCTGGGAATCATGCTGTTGACTAGAAAAAAAAAGTTTGAGTGCATGCTTCCTTCTGGTTTGTATTTGTCTTATTTCTTGGTTTAGTTTATATTTTGGTGATGATTTTTTGTTAATAATTTGATTAATAATCACCATGATTAATTCACTGTCTATAATTTTAAAATTTCCTTTCAGATTTCTATCAGTTAAAACTATTGCCTTCTAACAGCCATGTAATAGTTACAATGATTTGTTTGATACTCTGTTTCTTTCCACTCCCAAAGTTGCTCCAAATTTTCATCTTAATACACATGGGATCAACCTTGATTTAACTTGAATCAGTTCCTTTCTTACTTACAAATTATCAAATCATCTATTATTCTACCTTAGTCAAGACTACTTTGATTGAATGCTTTAATTGAAATTAGGTTTTATAGCCAATAAGACAATGGCTACAGTGGACAAACTTGAAATAAGGTCTTTTTTAAACCAACTCTTTTCAAATCCTATGTATACTTGCATTATATTATATTATGTTATGTTATGTTATGTTATGTTATGTTATGTTATGTTATGTTATGTTATGTTATGTTATGTTATGTTATATTATGTTATATTATATATATAATATATCATCATATATCATATTATATTTTAATAATTTTAAGGATTTTTTTTTGTTTCTGGCTTCACATATGGGATAGCTGTATTGACTGTTCTTCTTTGCCTGCATACTTAGATAGCTTTTATATATCAGTTATCAGATTTTCATTGGAAATAGATCATACCAGTTTTCATGTGGAAATCTGGAACATTCCACCAATATCACATTCTTTTCATGTAAGAGATGAGCTCTCCTGTTTAGCTATTACATATCCCAGTCTTTTAAAAATCACACCCAATGGAAGAATTTAGCAGTGTCAGAATATTTGTGAGCTTGGATTGCTGGCTTTTTATGAGTGAATTTTTTTTTTTTTTTTTAATTTAATTTCATAAATTTAGTTGGTCACTGTGTAATGTAAGGAGGAGGAAAGAAATAGAGTAAATTGCTTCTGTGTGTACAAAAGGAAAGTTAAGTTCAGGCATGTGGGATGAAAGGGAGATTGTCAGGTTCAAGCACAACTTTGGTGTTGTGAGCCGCCATCTCTCCTAACCCTTGACATTTGCATTCTTCAGCTGGTTTGAGCTTTGGAGAAAACATTTGGATTTGCTGTCAGGCAACACGTTATGCATGGTCTGACATGGAGCACTAATGACCAATGCAGACTATGTCTATAGGGAAGACATTCCTGCTAATGCCACCAGGAATTGAAGCATGTAACTGTTATGGTTGTTTTGTTTCTAGTTCTTGGTCAGTCAAATAATGGGCAGAGAAAATTAAAAAGTTGTTTTTGCAAAAGTCTTTAGAATTTATTAAATTGGGTTAAAGGGAGAGAAGCTAAATTGGCTTCATAAAATGAAATATGTAAACTGCTAATTACTAGTGCCCTGTATTTATTTAGCATCCTTCACACAGGAAAAAAAGGAAGACACTAAACTAAAAAAAAAAAAAACCAAAACCAAAAAAACCTCAAAAAATCCCCACAAAAAAAAAGACAAAAAAACCCCAGCCAAACAATAACAACAACAAAAAATGCCAAAACAATTAGAGTGAAAAAAATTCTGGTAATTAACTATTATTTTTCACAAAACTAGTCTAATTACAAATCAGTCATGGTGAAATGAAAGGTCAATAACTACAGATGCATAATTTCTCTCTGATAGATTGCTGTTTGAAAATAGGTTTATGACAATTATGTGATTAATTTCCTTTTATTAAACAGTATTATAAGACTTCATGTTGCATTTATTACTTTATTACTGTTACTTTTTCTCTTCAACTGAAAATTAACAACATGGATAACATCAGGATAGAACAGAAGCTCAGGTAGATTGAGGATCATTTCTTCTAGTGGCATTTGTGTTGCAGGGAAGACCACAAATCTGAATCAAAATCAGAGCATCAATAAACTGAAACTGGCAGTATCAGCCTAAGAAAACAAAACACATGAACATGATCACCCCTGCTACCAACCAACCAACCAACTAACCAACCTACCAACCTACTTCTAAGTACTTTTAATCCAAAGAAATGAGAGCCATATCCATGGATATTCTTATGTTTTCTGAGCTGAAGCACTTGAGGAATATAAATAAGTTAAACTGTGATCCAGAATGTCTTTCCCTACTTGCCCCCAACCCTCAATGTGCTCTGCTGTTTTATTTTGAAATTCCCCAGGCATGAAGCATTGCTGTCTCGAACAAATGGAGAATTTTCCAAGTCTTGGAAAAGCTGGGCAGCCTGGGCTCCTAAGAGCCAATCAATCATTTGCACAAATTCCTGTAGTGTTAACGTAGTAAATGTTTTCAAACATATTCAATGTTCACTTAATCCCACTCTGTAGAGTTGGTCCTACTACTGCATTTGGTGGGCACTACAACTTCTTGTCCTCCTGTCTAGCGGCCTGGTGGTAGGAATACTTGGGATTGTTATACAGTGTCAAATACTATTGCCTCTTCTTTTGGAGCATAATGCAGTTTCAAACATTGTGATATCTTCCAGGTTTGTGTTCTACTACAAGGCAAGGCACCCTAATTTAGATTCAGAAGACAAAAATTATTTTTTTCTTTGAGTATTAGCATAGTCTGATATGGGTTAATTGAGTGAAATCCTTCTAGTTTTTTTAGATAATATATTCCTCAAGATAGGTGCCAACAGCCTTAGCTATCTGATCTTTTTCTATAGGCAAACACTATAAAAATTGTTCAGTCTGTCTCTCGTAGGTGAAATCAGACAGGTTTTGTGGGTTAGATTTCTGTTACATCCAGGTGGGCTTTCTGGTGTGGCTTGTCCTCAATTTTCTTCGTGCAGCTTAGAGAAAAAAGAGTGTTGTTCACTGGGGAAAATGGGAGTTTGCCTTCTCCATTGAGGTTTCTGGAGAGACTGCTGCTGGAAAGGAGTTGGATCATCTTCAATTCAATTCAGCTTTGAATAGTGCTAACTACTTTGCTACTCCATTTGGAAAGATTATAAGCTGCTGTGCTGATTGACTCTGATATTCATTAGAGAACTTTCTGGGCAAACACAATCAGTGAGAGACAAAGGTTTAGCAATATCAGTGCTATTAGGAAGAGTTGAACAATGTTGTCTTTCAGTCACTATCTTTTGAGGGTTTGTTACATGGGTAATTCTTTTTGGGAGAATAGGCCCTGAGCAGGTTATAAAGGGTTAGAGGTTATCCTGAAGTGCTTTTATAATAAATGTAGCTATGTAATCATTTGGTTAACTTGTTATTCAACCAGTGCAGAGCAGTCTTTGGCCTTAAATCCAGCTTAGCATGTTGATACGTTTCGGTTGCATAGTGCTACCAGCGAGATGACTCTCGCTTGACATATTCAGCCATTTGGAAACTTTCATGTTCAGAAACGTATTTTACGTTCAGCAGGAATTTTAGGGTATGCAGTCATTTGAAAAAATAAAATAGGGATTCGGAATTAGAAAAGAAAAGAATCTGGTTGACTTCTGGCAAGTGTTTTGGTTTTGGTTATCTTCAGAGTATACACCTCTTGTCAGTATAAATAGGGAGTGCCTGTATAAACATTCTTGTTTCGCCTGTTCCACATAATAGTTTCTTGTATCATATTTCTTTTGACCTCGCTATCTGAAACCAATTACAGGAGATCCATTTGGGCTGCATCTATTTTCATAAGAAGCCCAGGCAGCAGTGTTTTTCTCAGAGATGAATATCAACATCAAATATCCTTCTGAGTGCTTTGTTATTTATGTTTCAGAGAGATTTTGTAGCCTTCAGCTCTCAAGAATGTGTCACGCTGTGCTGTTTATACATTGACGATATTAATGGGCATAGATGTCATTTTTCATTTTAACGTCTCAAATGCAACAGGCTGATAGGTTAAACATTCCTGGTTTTAAAGGAAGGATATGAGTGACATCTGTTTCCTAAAAATACACATATATTTAATTTCTAAAAACCAAAGTAATAAGTTTACCATCTTTAAGTGACAGCTTTCACTTTATTAAAATGGTAAAGCTTTAAAAATAATTTTGAATCATGCTTACATCAAATAGAAGGGTTTGGAATACAAAATGAAAGGAAGTTATATCTTCTAGTAATATTGCCAACAAATGGCAAAATCTACCACAATTTATCAACTTTAATAGTGTGAGTTATATGCAATTATTTTCATTTCTGTTCTGCTTATGTTTTAGCTATGCCAAAGCTTCATAGTAAATATTAAGAAGTAGTGTTCCCAATAAATATTTTACTAGAAGACACAGTGAGTTCTGGAAACCATATGCCCAGATTTTCCTTCTATATAGGCATTACTTAAAGCAGTATAATGATTTTCATTTATGTAATTAAAATAATTTCTAATCCTCAGTTCTTTTTATTGCTTTTGTCTACACTGATTTTCTTACAGTTTTACTAATTTACATAATTTAATTAAGGAAAAGTTCCTACTAAATTTGAAACAAATGTTCTTGGAAACTAGATACAATTTTGACTGCCCTAGAATATCTTCTTTCTGCACTTAACTTTCAGGTGGGACTCAACATTAATTTGATCTCCCAGATTTAAAAGCATCTGATATTTTTTGTTCATTACACTGTTTTTAGATCACAAATTATTGTCAGAGAAATTTATAAATGGTCCATGAGATAGGTGTTTACTGGAAGTGTAGATGTTAGAATTTTGTAATATACTTTCAAGTTGTCAATTCTCTTTGCAAAGATTTAATAGCAGCAAACGAATTTTTAGAGCTAATGTTTTATAGTCTCATGATCTTCACTTTTCAATAATGTCAGTAATAATGCTTTGAAATTAACAGTGTTTCTGGGAAATTGTTTACTGTGTAGCAAAATGTAAAGTTAAGCAGCACACTGGGAGAAAAAAATGCCATATGATGACTGCTCTAAGAACAAAGGCTGACAGTGATTTCTCCTTATGAGTTTTAAATCATCTCTGATCTCTTGAAATTGTTTTCTGTTCTTCTTCTATCTCCTGTGTTTACAATAATCTAAACTGCCACAATAAAATCACTGAAGTATTCAGGTAGTCATCATTTATAAGACATTCTGTATTAAAAGATAAGCCTTTACTCCTTTAGAGATATCCCAACCAGCACATATGAATCAAAATAGTTTAAGTAGTAGAGCCTTTTATGCAAGCATATCCTGTTGTGCTGCCTTGCTTTTTCATGAAGTGTGACTCTTTTTGTAGTTAGCTGTAGGAAGTCATACTTTCTTAGGCTCATTCCACGGGAGTATGCTAGCCACAATTTGAAATCATACTCCTAGATTAAATCTAAGCTACAGCACACTATAATTCTCTAATTTTCAAGTACTGTAAATGTACAGCTTTACTGGATGCTTACTTTCTTGTTTTATTGTATTGATGTGAGGACTTTCCTTCTGAGGAAGATTAGGATTTCTGCAACTACCAAAAAAAAAGATTATTGTCTATATGTTTGGTTTTTTTTCCATTTCCTCTCACTCCAGATCTCTTCTCTTATTCTCCTGGCAGTATCACCGCAAGTGGTGAGGTTAGATTTCCTCTACAATTCTGTGAATTCAGGAGTGCACTAGTTCTCTTGCTTCCATTCAAGTTTTCCTTCTGGAGAGCACTAGGGATTAAGGAATAGAAATTTGCCACAGATTTGTGTTTTTAATTTGTTTTTGCTTAAGCCACTGCAAGAAGTTGGGATCAAATCGTGGTGCCCCTGAAATCAACAGATGCATTTGACTCTGATCTCAGGCAGGGAAGGACTGTCCTTTAGGATATGCTCAAGAATTGTGAGTGCAGAAGAGATCATGCACCCAGTGGTTCCTTGGTAACAAAATATTTCAACTGCACTTTTAAATATGTTAACTTTTTATTTATTTTTGGCAGAGAGAAGATAGTTCTGTGCGTCTCATTGCTTAGGTTCAGAGGAATGTATACTCTTTGTAAAGCTGACCTGTAATTACTTGAGAATTTGATGAAACAATACAGGGATTGTTGTGGGAATGTCTCCAAATGTTAAAAGTCTGCTCTGCAAACTTTGTACCAGGGTCTTCTATGGGGAGACGAATCAATGTTGTTAGGAGATGGTACTAGTGCATTCACTTTGTTTACTTTGGTTTTCTATGTCTGCCTGCCTTCTCAGAAAACTTGCTTGGAGCCAGACTGTAGCAGCCCTCTCTCTGTCTTTTCATAATTGATCAGGGGATGACTGCCTTCCCTGAGGGTTAAGACGTGGCAACTTTTTCTGTTTGCTCAGCATCTCAATGCAGTAGTTCAAACATTGTTCACACCAGCTGGCAGTGTAATGCCATATGCACATCTTGTCAAAGCAACTGTTGTCATGGATACTAGAAACTATCTTAAAAACCAGCTCATTTGAGTCTAATCAAAATTGTACCTTTCTTTATCAGTTGAGAATCTTTATTATTTTAGGCAACATTGATCAAATGACATTTATTGCAGTACATTCCATCTACAGTAGGTTTTAATAACAGAAATAATAGCGTGATGTATTGTAAGCTGTAACTGCTATTTTTTGAGCTGATTTTTCTGAGGGGAAAAAATGAGTTCTGCAGGTAGTTTTAGTGGAAATGTTTTGAATCAGGTTTTTCAGTTGATTTCATTTTGGTTTTTTGTATTTCTAATTAAATACCACTTTATAACACTTGGTATTTTAAGAATAATTTTATAAGGAAAAATAATATATATTAGCATTCTTTGGGTAAGTGTAATGTTTGTTTACATTTCATATGTTTAACTGTATTTGGCTGAGCTGGAATGAAAACGTAAAATAAATGAAAACATCTTCTATTTTGATTGGGATACTGTCATCCATGAGCCTGATCTGGTTGGTTGAGTAATAATTTCTTTGTTCTCTGATTTTCCTAAGAATGCAAATTAAAACCACTCATTTTTATTTGGCATTAAAACTGCACTCTTTTTTTTTGTCAAAGGAGAGGTTTCTCCTTGAATTGTAAGTACAAAAAGTGTTTTTAATCTTCAATGAATATCCTTATTAATTCACTTTCAAGATAATCTGATGTTGATTTGTCAAATTTAATTACAGCTTCTGGTAACACTTGAAGTCTACTTGCTTTTACTTCAAATTGTAATACGAAAATGCAAATTGAATGATAATTTGCAAGGGAGTGGGCATTTTAGTTGAACACTCAAAGACAAGTTCCTTGTGGAAATGAGGCTATTGATGCAGTTTATGATTTTTCCTCTTCAAGCACTTCAAACAAATTAACTTTATTTCCTGCAGGATTTCATGTACATCCATAAATTCTAGTGAAGTCCTATATATGTACTTTCAGAATATTTTTTTTAATGTTTTAAGTAAAAAAAAATAACCCTGAAGTCTGAAATCTAGCAAATACAAATCAAATAGGAGGTGATTTTGTTTGTTCAATTGGACTTTTACCTAACATTAGCAATGAGTAATTTCTTTCTAGGAATTGGTCGAATTTATTTACCCCCTTTTTTTTTTTTTTTTTTTAATATACTTTTAGGCACTCCAGGCAGCAAGGCAGCTGCTTTTACAGCAACAGACAAGTGGACTGAAATCTCCTAAGGGCAGTGAGAAACAGAGACCGCTGCAGGTTAGTAAAGTCTCCTTGTTTTTGGGACCTTAACCTCAGGGAAGAGTGCCGTGCTGGCTCACACGTGAGGGGTGTGTGTCGGTGCCGGTCCTCTAATGCCATGTATGTGCATATTCACATGATGCAGGTTACAGGATTCTTGCTGCTGACTTCACAGAAAAAAATTCACTATAGGATACAAAAGCCTTTTGTGATTGTACATGCTTGAAAGGTCTGAGTTCAGGAACTGTGGTACATTAATTTTTTATAGACATGTTACAAAATTGGTATGTGATTTTTATATGTACATGGTTTAAATTGTAAAAATATGTTAAGACTAGGAGCAAAACAATATCCATGATAAAAAAAAGAAAAGCTAAATTCCTCACAGGTACTATATCTAAGTGGCAGAGAAGTGTTCGGAAACTTACCAACAGAAGTGCATGAAATTATGAAAGCTGCTTCTGCCATTTTAGAAAAAAACATATATAATGAAATTTCACATTAGGATGTTGTTGGGCTTTAGATTGCAAATGGTTAAACAGAAGTTCTTCTATTGAAAAGTTATTTTACATGCATTAGTAAAAACATAAAGTGAGTTTTATTCTTGGAAAATTTTATCAGTGTGGTATTCTTATGAGGTATTAATTCATTTATCCCTAATGCGGAGTTCCATATCAAATTGCATTCTACTGACAAAACTTGTTCTCTCTTGTATATAGACCAAATATGGGAGCTTAACTGCTGAATTACATTTTGTTGCAGACAGTTTTATTTTGCTCAGGATATTAAAAAAAGTATAAATCCTACCATTCTCTTTCTCACATCTATTTTTCTGGGTGAGCATTTATTCTCTCAGGACTTCCCCTGTTTTCTGATGGAGTAGGGTGTTTTTATCTCATTTTTAGTTTTTGTCATGCATAATGGAGGACCCCAGGCACTAGAATGTATTTTTTTTCTCCACCAGGGAAATGTGAAATTTGTTCACTTGGGCAATTTCTGATTGTGATGCACATTGTCTCCTTTTCTTTGTGAAACTTGGTGGAGCAATGTTGGACACAGAAAACAGTTCCACATTCCTGATCAGCTCTCTTCAAATATACTTTTAAAGTTTTATTTATTTGCTCAGAACCAAACAAGAATTTAGGAATATGACTAAAGAAAATGGAAAAAAGGAAAACATGACATGATAGCATCCTGACATACTGTAGTTGTAGTCCAGTCCTGGCTGAGGCTGAGTCCTGGGACCCTCTCAACTTTCCACCCTTGACTTTGTAAATGCAAATTCACATTTGCTTTGTATCAGATATCTTCTGCACTGAAGACACAAAAGAAGAGTAGTCATAAAGGTTGAAGCTTATGAACTATGTGAGTTTTTTAAGTGGATTTAGTGGCCTTGTAGAGTTGAACCATGAAAATGATTGGTTAAGGAATATTGTGAAAGTACTTCATTCTGCTAGCTCCTCATTCTAAAGGATAACATGGTCTTGTACAAGGAGTGTACAAGATCCATCCAGCCCTATGTTCTGTCTCTAAATTGACCAACACCGTGCAATAAGGAAACTATATGAAACAGGCCTAAATAATGATATTTTCCTAGTATATGTTTTCCATATTTTTTTCTTACTTTAACCCTCCACCTTTTAAACCAGCACAGTCCAGGAACTACTGACTTCTCTTTTAACATTCTCTACCCATTCACATACTTTCTTTTCAAGGTTAAAGAAGACTGGGGTGTACTGTTTCTAGTAGGCATTGGTGAAATGATAGAAAACTATGTTTGGAGGCAAAAGACAGTCATGCACAGAACACAGAGGATGATGAGATGAAGAGAGGGAGTCTTGTGCTTTCATGCTCTCAAAATACTAACCCTGGCCTGATGCCTTTTAAAGCTAGGGGCTGATGTGTTAGTGCTGTATCACTTGTTTCCCAGGAGGAGTCAGCATCTCATGAGTCATACTTGAGAGGCAGGAAGAAGAAAAGAAAGCAAATATTTTTATTTTCAGAATTGTTGCATGCTCCCTAAAGCCTAGATTATTGCTTATGTTTCCAACTTTTTCTTCCATTATCAGTGTGTACACACTGTCTCTTTTTGGCCTTGAACACTTCATTTGGTTCATTTTTAAAGGAGAGGAAAAATGGAATTTTCTCCCAGACTTTGGTTTTATGTATGAAATGCCATGTAAATTCAGGTATGAACACAAACTACATCTTAATTTTATTTTTTAGTGAAGAGGATGTATAAAGGTTTTGGACATGAGTCCTATGAGCTTTTCTCTTTCTGTCTCTTACTGTCCATTGTTCATCATGTAGTGGAAATTCACATTCTGATCATCGTGTTGCTTGTTTGACCAAATACTGTCATAAAATTATACAGCATTATTATTTTGTTATGCCAAATTTAATGGTAGCTTTAGCCAAAATCTTCTAGCAGTAGAAATAGCTAAATTTGTATAAGGTTTATGAGACAAAATTGAGGGTTATAAGGCAATAATACTTGTACTAGTGTTTGTGATTAAGAAAACAGACTTACCCCAATATTTTAAAATACTTTAAATTAGTGCATAGCTAATTTCCTCCATTTCAGAGGAATTTACTGATCTGGCAACTGTTGATATTTTAGAATATATTTATAAATCTAGTAAAAATGCAATAAAACCTTTTAACGTAGCTCGCACATCTGCAAGTAAATGTGGCTATTAAGTAAGCCTTGCCGTGCTTCTCTTGGGCTCTGTAGTTTGAGGGAAACTATTCTATTGTTCCATGAGCCAAAGAGGGGAAAAACTAGTATTTATTTTAGTGGCCATCTTTTCTGGGGGGGAAGTAGCATATGGTGTTTTTATGTATGTTCCCTGTTATTTCATAATGTGTCAAGTATTTTAGTGACTTACAGCACCTACTAGCTAATCAGCAAGTTGAAAGCTGATTGAAGAAACCTACAAATTTATGTCCTCAGCTTTGCAAAAAGAGGTTGTTGGGTAAGTCATCATGTTCTACTGTGCTTTATTGAGGCGATGTCTTTAGGGGAACTCCTGAAATTTTCCTAGAATAATTTGAGTGTCTTTTGTGTCTTCATTAAAAGCCTTTACAAATGTACCACTAACTATGTGATCGATTGTAAAAGTGTAGAATTTTTTTGTTTTAGTTTCTAATGCAAAAGTTACCTTTAACTAGTAGTTATCCTATATTTTCAGGGACAGGAGGCTTGTATTTAGATTGCGAGTTAACAGAATACCTGCAAAAATTACAGTTTTAGATAGACGCTTGTCTTGATCTACTATTACTTTGATTTACATTTGTCTGGGTTTCACACTGCAGATGGCATAACCATTAGCATGTCTTATGTAAAACAGAAGAAGAAAAACATCCCTTTTGACAAGCTTGAGTACCAATTGTGGTAGTGATTTTACTTTCATGTATAGATATCCGAATAAATGTATTTGAAACATGTTTATATATGCCATTCATTACACTGATGTACCAATTGAATGGATCCAATCAGTACATACATTGATTAATGACATTGCAAAATAGCTATGGAGGGTTTGTGATGAGAGTTGAGGGTAATGTTAACCTGCATATTATGAGATAATAGCATTTACTATTTTACTGTGCATCCAGTAAAATATTGCTCTAGTAAGGTTAAGATTTTTGTAGTACCATTTTTTGTTTCAGAATATTTTTCTTATCTGTAGAATTTGTTATAATGGTAATCCACGGTGAAGGTTACTAATTGCTTTCAAGGATTTATCTCCATATCACCAAATTTCCATAGTAGGCATAACAGGGGAAAATGTCACCTTGGCACTTAGAACATGTAGTTTGTTTTCCTAGGGCAGAAAGTCACTGTCCTTAGAGCCACTGAGGAACCTTGTATCATTTAGCTTGAGTTTTAATACTGGGGGCTTTATTTTCATATTACATTTACAGTCATGAGTGAGACTTGGGGTTCTTCAAGAACTGTGAGAGCACAAGCATAACCCAAAGGTAAATGCTGTCAATTTTCTGCCATTGGTGGGTATTCGTGTACAGCATTGCAATTATTTCCCTTCCAGGTAGGCAGTCTCTGTGCTTAGACTAATCTGTCCATGATACACATACTGTTGTCTGCAAAACATGGTGATTTGCACAGTTGTAATTGTATTTATTTGCCTAGTTGTTTCTATTCCAGTAAATGTCTCTAAAGGAGTAGTTTATTTTCTTAGAGTCAGATTGTGAACATTATATCAATTAGAATAAATAGATAATTATCTTCAGCCCTGTAGTTTAATATATCTACAATGAATTGGTTAGTTGTTTTTTCCTTCAGGCTTGGAGATTTGTTGTTTCAACATCAGTACTAATGCATTCTATAAGAGGATGGCATGTCATGAAATCATGACTCCTGGAATCAAAGGGTTAAGCTCAATGTGTACCGAACCAGTTGTATAAATATCATGCTGTATGGAGTGTTGAGTTGTTATGGTAAGCTTTGTTTATTTAGCATAAGCACTTCACTGAAGTGTAATAATTTGATAAAATTTGGGAAAAGTATACACTTAAGTTTAATTACTTAATTTTTATTTCATTGGTGCATAACATCAGAAGAACCACTTTTTATTAAAGACACTCAAAATGCAAAAATTTAGCATGAAAATTTAGCATGAAAAGATATTCATAGTCTCTTTTAACCTAGTCTCCTTGCTTTACTCTCTCCTAGTTTGGTCATCTCCCTTTGGATCTTCATATGGGCCTGAGTTTAAAATTCATTGCACATAATAAATAAGCAAACATATCATTAATATTGTAACCTTTAGTTACTTTTTTTAAACATATATAAGGAGTTGATGAGAGATAAGAAATAGGGAATGTGGGAAAAAAGAAGCAAACCCCACTGCTTTTAAATTATATCCTCTGATTTAATGCACTTTGACTTCAACCGTGCATGCTTAATGTCAGTCAAAAAGTGCCGTTTCAAAAACAGAAAAAAACTCAATATGGTTGTAACTTAGAGAGTTTTCTTTGCATTACATTGAACAAAAATAGAAATGTAACTGGTTTAAAACTCTTTTTTCATAAACTGCATCTTGCATATTTCTGTTTATCTAATGCAAGCTGATAAGAGCATAAGAAGTAGGAGGATTTTGTACATGGTAGAAAACACTGATATAGAAAGATGCAAATGCATATTATGTAGTGTAAGAGGAGAGTAGTGATAAACAGTCTTTCTCCCTCTTGAGTATAATTCTAGAGGAAATGTGTGGCCTACATATAAGCAAACATTGAGGTTTGGGGTAAATTAAATTAGGAAGATAGCTGCTGGAAAACTGTAAGTCCCATTTTCCCTTGTAAGTCTATTCAGAGGAATATGCAGTTATCCTCTGACGTGCAGAAATTTGCATCAGTAATGCCCACTCTAAAGACAAGGATAACCCCAAGAGATGGAAAGAAGGCAAGGAGTTATTTTTATGTGAGGTGTAGGGAGAAGGGAAAGGAGAAATATCCATGTTCAAGCTTATATGGTGAAGTTCTGTTAAGGAAGAGGTATAAATGCAATAACAAATCAAAAAACCAGGATATTGTTTCTTTCATTTACAGTGGAAGTGTCAGTATCACAAACTTTGTAGCAAGTTCTTATTTGTATAGAGAGAACTTGTTCCAAAGAATTACGTCCTGTCTTTGATAACCTTTTCTACTAATGAAAACCCACATTTTGCATCATGTTCCACCTTGCTGTAAAATCTTCTAATTACAGATTTACTTTAAGTCACATTTTACTCTTGAAAACTTCCAGTATTAAAAATATACATCTACTAAGAAAGTGGGATTAGTTAGCATGGTTTCCTTTTTAGTTTAAAATATATATATGCATCACCTTGAGGTGTTATCTCTTATTGTAATTTTCAGGAGTATAAAATACTCCAGCTAACCTTATGCATGATCTTTGTAACATGGGAAAATTTTAACTAGCAGTTTTCTAACAGAAGTTATCACATAATAGATTCATCTGCATCTAACAGAGACAAAAACCCCCAGAAACTAGCTGATGCAGAGATCACCACTTTATCCTGACAACATTGTTGCAATACTATAAAATATTTTTGATTCCAAGAAAAGAGGTATTGTGCAAGTTCTGTTTACAAGTATTGAATGTGCAGAATACTAATTAGGATTATTATGTGATCAGGGATTTCCAGGGGCATTTTAATGTTGAATACATGTCTGTGCAGAATCTGATGTGTCAATCTGTTACTGTGACTGTCCAGGAATTATCACCTACATCACTGGAATGTCTTTCCTTTCCCCTTTTCTCTCTTGTTGATTCTGGTACTTCTAGAGAACTAGGAGTAGAGGGAGAACACACAGTCCAGTCCTTCATTCAGATTCAGAAAGACAAACCTTCAGAGACGATGTCTAGGTCTTTTCATGGCAGCTCTTGCATGGCAGACCAGCAAACACATCTTTCCTTCACAGCACAACCTGCAGCCTGTCTGACACCAGGAAATAATGCTGTGTATGGGATGAGTGGACTGGTTTTTTTTGATTCTGAACTGTAGGAATCCCCAAGCACTAATGAGAAGTTGATTTGCCTCCTTGAGCAGCTGGAAAGCTCTGTCCCCTTGCTGTCCCTCCCAGCGCAGCCAACATGCACGGCTGCGACTGCTCCTCTTGGGGCTGTGCGAGTAGTTCCACGGCAGAGCTGGGAGATCCCCTTGAGCCACGTCTCCGGGCTCTTGCAACAGGTTGGATCAGCCTGATTCTCTTCCCAGCTGGCTCATTGCCCAGAAAAGCTCATGAAGAGCTGAGAGGGAATGTGTGAATGGTTCCCCACTCAGTGTGCAGCTCTATTAAAGGGTCTGCTCCCAGGCAGGGCCCTAATTATGCCAGTTGAAGATCGCACCACTCAAGCATGGCTCTCCTGATACTCTTGAATTTGAAAAACACATTAGTGTACATTGATTTAGAAATTACCAAAGCAGGAAGAGCAACAAAACAAAATACTCTATGAATGCTCTAGATGGGGGTAGACATTTCAGAATTGTTTCTAGTTAATTTAGTTAATTTATTGTTAAGGAAAGTCTCTCTCTTTTTTTTTTTTTTTTTTCCCAGCCAAAATTTTTCCTGCTTTTCCTTTCATCAGACAATTATAAAGTCAAGAAAATTTTTTGACAAAACTCAAGTTCTGTGACTAAATGATGAAGGTTTTTCAGTTAATAGTAGTATATGCAACTTTGCACATGAAATTTCAGTTTCTCTCCATGGCCATTCATGGCATTCCTTGAGCTGATTTCTCCACACAATTTTCAGATTAATTTTGCTATGTGAATTGAATTCTTTTCTTGACATTTTCTAATTGTTAGACATTATTTTGTGATGTCATAGTTGTCCAGTTGCTTTACCGAGCGAGCTGATTTTACTGGGGGAGTGAGGAGCCAGCTAATCAGGAATCTGAATGTATGCCAAGATCAACATAGGTGTTCATTTTACTTTGCCATCACTTGGGATGCATGCATATAAAATTGTGTTAAAAAGCATAAAATGATCCAAATGATCACACAGTGCACAGTAATGCTACAGAAGGAAAGCATGTGAGTATGTGTGCTGATGAAAACGCAGTCACACAGTGAAAAGCATATCAGCCCATCCTATCATGGAAGGAGGTTGTCAACAATTGCCACTTTGATGTTCTAGGTCTTTTTTATGCCTTATTATGCTTCTAATATTTTCTTGAAATACACAGATGAAGGTCTTATGAAATAGAATTAATGGTGAAAACTTTACTAAACACTACTTCAATGCTTTACTGCTTAATTATGTGAAGCTTTGAAAAGCAATTGTATAATAATAATAATAATATATACAAAAGGAACTGTACAGTGTTTCACCAACATCGATATGCTTCAAGGATCTTGCCACAAGCTTGAAGTATAAATGAAGAATGAGATTTTCTCACAAGTGTTCACAGTAAATCCATTTATTCAATAAATATACCTTCTGTCTAATAGGAAAGACGTCTTCCCCAGTATTGAGGAGAACCAATACAGTAACCCAACATGTGAGCAAAAAAACATTGAAATCAACACAGTACTTGCAGAAGTGATTTCTAAATTGATGCAGCTGTAATTTAGTGCACAGATAGTTATGGACTTGATGCTCAGGAATAATCAAATTTCCAAATTTAAGTAAAATATTTCTGAATAGAAGATTTAGAGTGAAATCATAGGCAAAGCAATATATATTTCTGTTTTAAGTACAGAGTAGGATACCATGAAAATCCTTGCTTTGAGGGCATAGTATCTGAAGGGAAATTAATAATGCAAATTCAGAGGCAAATTGTGATTGATGTTGGTGTATGCAAAAAAATACTGTGATTAGAAATGGCTGAACCCATACACTGGGTAAGGAAGAAAAAATGCAAAACTCCAAGTCTTCCATAGCAACAGGAGGCATGTATTTTACTCACAAAAAACAAAATAGGAAGATAGGGTTTACAAGAGGGCTGGGCAGTTGTACAGGATCGATGTCTTTCAAAAATCTAATATAGAAAGAAAATTCTAATAAATGTTAGAAAATACAGAAAAAAAATATGGTCATGTGGTTAACAATTGAGAATTTTTTTTTCTTTAGTCTTGTGTCCATCACTTAAATGAGAAAGGAGAAGAGAAGCTCAGTGTTTTGGTTACTGTATGACTGTGAATGACCAGAGATATAACATAGGTGAGAAAAAGATATTATCTTAAATTTAAAACTGTGTTTCCAGTTAAAATAGGGAAATATTCAATTTCAGTTTTAAAATAGCTCTTTGAGATATCACCTAGAATATTGGAGATACGCAATCCATCTGATTTCTGGTGGCTTACTGGTATATTACGAATGTACTCTATATAGTTTTTGTACTCCATATAGGTTCTGCTGAAGGATTCAGGGTTCTAGTACCGATGCCCTGAACATCCATGGAGTGAAAGTATCTCACTGTTCTGACTGTGGCTGATAGCTTGGCATGCTTGCTATACAACTGCAGTGAGGTTTATGATATAAAAGTATAAGAAAGTTTCCTCCAGAAAAGGTGAATACAGGAAAAACTTCAGGAATGAAGAAATATCTGGCATATTTCTTTAAAAATGGTAATATGCAATTAAGGTAAGCATGAATGAACTATGGAAAAGAAAGCTTTTCACTATACAGAGAAAAGAATTGTAGTAGAAGCACTGGAAGCAGTAGCCACCACCTATACATTTTGTCTGCCTAAAGTTACAGCTTGACAACTTAGAAGGGGATTTTCTTGATGTGAATTACAGAAATAAAACAAAAAGTAAAACTCAAAGAGTCTCTTCTAGTCCTGAAATCTTGTGGTATTCTTTGTTGTTGCTGTTTTCTTAAAAAAGATAAAGACTCATTGAAGCTATTTTAAAGAGATTTTAATGCCTTCTTTAATTTACAGAATTTACCTAAAACACCCTAAAGAAAGTGATTGTTTATTATTTTTTCAGAAATAATTTTTATTTTCTGCATATTTATGTACTGTTGTATGAACAGAAAAGACTGAAGACTTGATAGTAACTGACATTTAGTAAAATTCAGGTAGCACCCTAAATCCACATTTCATCTATTTAAATTCACTTTCAGCGTATGACCATTTTGGATATTTTAATCCTCACTTGTTAGATTACAATAAATCATTTCTATGAGCGTAATCTAAGTAGCTGTAGCTTTCCCATTATTAATATAGTCTGGACTTTTTCAGGCTGTTAGATACAAAAATGTATTGACTTCATAATTATCAGTAAGACTTGTAAGAAATACCACCAAATTAATAAAAATGGACATTTTTGATAGGAAAACATTCATTATAAAAGTAATTTGCTTTTCATGGCAGTAAATGCACTGAAACAAGAAACAGAATTTATTAAAAAACCCCAACCAACTTGTATATTTTTTCTTCCAAAAACACCCACTTTCAGAGTGTTTTAAACTGTTTATAGTGTTGAGGCGATTGTCTCATAGTACTTGAAAAGAAAATTAATTAATCTAAAACCCACTTATGAGATCATTGTTATTGCAGCCATTTTAAGGACTCGCAGATACTATGATCCAGTAAGTCTCAGAGTCAAGATTAAAAGAGAGGTCTCTTTTCCACATTAAGAAAAGTCATATTAATTTAGCATCCAGGAAAATAGTTTAGTCTAGAAATTTTTAATTTTTTTTCTGGGTGGAGAATACCTGGTTAGAGTTCTTTGAATGAGTATTCAGTCATTGTAATTGGGCTGGGGAGCGTATTTTAATACTCTAGCCATACCTCTAGAAGCAAATAATTATGACTTTGTGTATTATACTTATATATATATAAGGTGAGATCTAACATGTCAGAGATATTGTTGCACCACATGATTTACACAAAAATTGGTTCTCAGTTAAACCTCCATGAATGTCAATGATTTTAGGAGGCTCTCATAAGCAGAATCATTTTTCATAGAAGAATCCTTGTTATTTAAGTAATTTCCTCTCCTCTGTAAAACTGTCAACAGAAAATCTAAAAAGATTTTGAAAACCTTTGTTCCACCCTGCAGATAATTTTATATTTTCCTTGTCTTTTCCTTGGTGATTACACATCATTAACACAGAGCCTTTGGAATGGTGCCACAAAATTAGTGAATACATTGTTCTTCCTCTTTTCATTCTGGGACATTTACTGTTGTGATTTTCATTTCATTACATAGAAACTTTTTTTGTTTCGCTATTTATTATTAGTTTTAAATGTGTTTTACACAAGAAGGGTATGTTTTATAGAATCAAAATTCGTGTGCTTTCTTTCTTAGAGAAAAAACAGTGAGAAACTATTTGTTTTAGCAAATACTGATCAAGACACTTGACTAGACTAGCAGTCCATGATCAAAAATCCACTGGTTTTAAACTTAAAATGCATTAGAACTCATCTTCACTATTCATCTCATTGTTAGGGTGAAACTTTTATTTTCATTCTTCTTACTATTGTAGTTAGGAAAACTTTATGTTAGAGATTTGGGTCTACTTCTATTATTAACTGTACAAAATTTTAATGTGGATCAGATATCCAGACAGCATTCAGTGCATTCAGGCACTACCAACAGAGTGCAAGGAGGCAAGAAAACCACAAAGACCCACAAAGGCATGAATCATTGACGTACCTATTCAAGTGGGACTGAACAGCAGGCAGCTAGTTTATACTTGTACATCTCTGACTGTATTTCATGCCCAACTGTGTGAGCACAAGGAATAGGTATATATTATTCAAACTTTTAAAAAAATACCGAAATCCATTGGCTAATGTTTTGAATATTCCTTGGTAAAGGAGAAGGAGATATGATCCATACAGAGCCGAAGATATCTCTGCTCTTTTATCATCCCTCCAGCTCTTGTAGTTCTTCTGATGGTCCACAGAGTCAGCTTGTTCTCTGGTTTGTGGAGTAAAAGACATGAATTTAAGCTAAAAGGATGATGGAGGTTTTCAAGCAACATGTATTCAAGTTCAGGAACACATCTCAATATTCATCTTCCACTGTGCCTGTTCTCTTTGGGCACTGAGTATCAACTGCTGTTAAAAGCAGCCCAGTAGGCTAAATGATAATTTTGTGTAATTCAGTTTGCCATTCTTCTGTCTTTTCAAACAATATCCAGAAGCCAATATGTTTTTCTTTGGATGATGGGCTTTTGACCATTCAACTGAACTTGACTTCCCTTCAAGAACAGTCTGGTTTTACCAGCAAACTTCACATTTCACAAATCATAGTCCATTGGACTTCTCACAACTGCTTTTAGTCATGCTTTTAAGATGGAAACCCCTAAAAATATCTAACCTTTCCCTGTTCAACCTCTTAATGAACAATTCTCTTTATGACACAATGCTGACATGAGGATGGTGCAGTACGCATATTACTAGCCATAATTACTCTCCATGATGGTGAAAAGATTGGATTAATATGACTAAGCTCAAGGAAAATGGACCCTCAAATGATTTCAAGCTACACAGACACTTTATAACACCACAGAGTGAATTAGATGCTCAATGTGTGTCATGCTCTGAAAGCGATTAAAAAGGGGCTTTCAAAAAGAGAAAGGTAGTACCTCAGTTCCATTGGAAGTTCCATGGCACTCCCATAAGTTCGTATCTATGTTACAGCTTTGGCCAGGCAGGCAGTGAATCCCAGATCTTCAGATCCCTGGTCCTACATACAGGACTTCTGTGGCTTTCCCACTGTAAGGAAAAGGGATGTTCCCTTTGATGTCTTCAGTTCCCATACAAATAACCCAGTGAATAAAAAAGAGAGAAAGGGTGCCTGCATACCTTAGAAGTGAGGGAAGCATTTGAAAAAAGCCTCTACAACAGTTTTTTAAGTAGGTTCCATTCTTTTGATGTGTCAGTCTATCATCTACCACTAGGTTGATGAAAACAACTATGAAACACAGTATCAAGGTAAGTTATAAACCTAATTTTAACTTTATTGTGGGGTGCAGTTCACATGTAATCTCATATAAATTGCTGCTATGAAAATAGACAAAATGAAATTCTCTTATTGACTGTCCTGTTCTGAAATAAGCTAAATTTCAATTCTGTAGGAAGTTAAGTACTAAAAGAATATGACAAAGAACAGAGAGTTAGCTTGAGAGAATATTTTTTTCAATATAAAGTTGAGACATTTTTTGTTGTAATTCAGATACTTTGTGTGTTTCTGGGTATTCTGTTTTCATAATTAAAATATCAGTTATACATTTAAAAGCTATAAATCAGTATAAATCTTCCATATGTTTGGTCTCACTGAGAGCAGTTGTATCACCTCTGATTTTCTTCTGGGTCTGACAGAAATAGCAATGAGATTGTACTAGGAGGTAGTGGTAATTAAAAAATATTTTGTGTTTCCTTTTTCCTAAGACCAGTGTCTATGTTTCTACTCTCTGAGACAAGAGAAGCAAAAGTACTTGATATGGTTTTGATAAAATGGCTCAGCTTAAGCATAAGACACATATGAAAGATTAGGGTATGATCTTACTCCTAGGAGGCAATTTATGATTTACATCTCTCACATTGAGGCTAATTTTAGATAAAAGATTGTGCTAGTTTTTCTGCTGATCCACTCTCCCTAGTGTAGTCATCCATCCCACGTTCCCTTTGATAAGAGTATTTATCATTGTGAAAAAATATGAAGGGAGCTGAAGACCTCTTCATGAAGAGTGGCTGCTTTTATACCCCTCATACAAAAGTGTGTGTACCAAACTCCACAGTGATTGCTTTCAAGAATTTTCTGAGTTTCAAAATCACAGTACAGCTTTGCATTTGAAATGAGGATGGATGAACAAATTGATGTAGGTATCATGTTGCATCATTTGATGTTCATATCAGGTTTTTTAATCTAACATTAAAAGATTTGCAATATGTTTGGGATGATATCCAGTTTCAACATTTTATTACATAGGTAGAATTATTTTAAAATACATTTGATTTTTGACTTTATTGTTTGTTCTTTAGCAGAATCCTGATTTCTAGGAATGTTTAACATCAGTTGGTCCTTTTCTTCCCAAATCGGGTATCATGGGTGTGCAAACATTGGTTTAATGTGCACAAGCTGTTTAACTTTGGTCTTTCTTATTTTCTTTTGTAAGTTTTGTGTGACACATATGGTGTCTCAATATATAAATATTAGTTGACATGTCTATCTGGTTGGGTAGGAGTACAGCAAACAGTGAATTCTTGAATTTTCTTCTGCTTCATCAAATGCTTAGAGTTTCTGAGTCATTTGACTTAACTTCAGGGATGTTTCTTAGTGTGCTTAAAACCATGCTCAACAAAGGCTGATGCAGTATCTCATCTAGTCAGCATGTAAATAATGGTAAAATATGGAATTTGTTTTATTTCTTTCTAGCCTGGAGAGGCTAAATATTTAGTGGAAAAAAGGAATAGGAAGAAATTTCCCAGTCCAGAGTCCTGCTAAGTCACCTAGAAAGTACCAGACATCTGTATCAAAATAAATTACTCCCAGGAGTTATGCAGCATGGCCTCTGCTTCACATCATAGCAACGTCTCTCTTTTACAAAATACTTGTTGCTTTTTATTTGTTTTACAGCTAAATGATAGTTTACTATTAAAGTAAATATACATATTTTTAAGGTTGAAAATTCTTAAAATAATTTGGTTAATTTTTTGTCCATTTTCATTTCTGATGACAGCTTACAGTGGTCTGACATGTTGTCCAGACTGGTTGTCATTTGTCTTTGCTGCTGTTCCTGATTTCTGACAGTTAAGATCCCCACATTTTTGTTCTGTTAGTCTAGAACTGGAAAAGCATTGTCAGCTCTCCTTGATGTGACAGATTCAGGCAGATGCAATGCTCTTTTCTGCACTGAAAGAATCATCATAACATACCATGTTATCTCTATTAAAATATAAATTTAATATAAAAAATTTTGCACTTTTTGATAGCTACCAGTGGAGCTGGTTTTCTGTTACAAAATTCCTGCGTCTGGGTGAAGTTTCAGTGTCAGAATGGCTGAGATTATTCAGACCTGGCCCTCCAGTTTATATTTATTTTGGTGCTAGGGATTGTAGATCTACCACAGTATTTGATGATGGATCCCAGTTCAAAAGGATATCCAGTTCTAAATACTTGTTCTGAAACATAGAAGAGTCTCATCTGCTTTTAGTAAAACCATCAGTTCAGAGGTTGTAGGCAACACCCTCATAAGCAACACAGGCCCTGTAATGCGTTGTTTTTCCTGAGAAAGCTGTGGAGAGAAGAACATGGATTGTATGTCTGTGCTGCTGATTATTCATTGAATAAGAATTTAGCATTAGTATTAATACTGAGCATTTTGCATTTGGCATTATCCTTCACGATCATTGCTGCATCAGGCATGTGTGATACATTCAGTTATTTCACACATGTGCTGCTTTTCCCTCATCTTTCTTCTTTCAGTTTGAATGAGTTTAGCATTACAGAATGGGGCCTAATGACAGTCAGAATGCATAGGAATAGAGTCAATGTCGTAAATTACTCAATTATTTCTTGTTTGTATATCAAAAAGGAGCAGCATACATGGAGGAAGAATGTGTCATTAGTGTGAACTGTCATTTTGAATTATCAGTCAACTGTGGTTTTGTTGTTCCTTTTATGCTGCTGGTACAAAACACAGAGTTTTCTAAATAGTGGAAAGCACCGATTTTTCAAGAAAGTGAAGTGGTGACCACTCAGTCCTATTTTGCTAAGAGCCATAAGGATTTCATTGTGCTGAGTGGTGACTGCACATGTTTTAAACATATTTCACAGGAGGTGTATCTAGTACGATAAGCTGTAAAATATTGAGTATCTATGTGCTGTTCATCTAGTTACTGAAATTAAATGCTCATTGTTATAGGAATCAGAGTAAAAAAACCAAAAAAACCCAAAACAACAACAAAAAAGGCAATTTATCCCCTGTATGTTATCACTGATGAACATATATTGACCAACCAAAATTTTTTTTTTCTGTGGGTTCATGTAAATTCAAAACAAACATATAAACAGAGGGGAAAAAAAAGGCTTGATAAGAAGGCTTAGTGTGTTTATGTGACTCAGTGGCATATTCAGATTATGTGGTGTGAATTCTTCTGCAGCTGCTTCAAATTAAGAACAGGTGTAGATGGGAGACTATGCAAATATTCATATTAATGTAATTGTCAAATTGGTGTGTTTATCACTGTGCCTTTAAAGAGTAGACCATACTCTTATTTTACATGTAAATGAGATTTATTCTTGAGAGCTACTATTGGATAATGAGCTTTTAAAGGAGAAATTTCCAGCATATGGTGAAACATTTCTAAAACATGACATTTTCTTGTGTAGCAATTTATTTTATATATATTGTATAAATATATTGTAATGTACTTTGTCTTCCTTAGAAAAAATATATCCATGATGCACTTTTACAATCTAACTCAAAGAACTATTGAACGAATATTTCTTTTTTTTTATTTTTTATTTTTTATTTTTGACTTCAGATAACCCTTTGGTAGGACACCTTTCTATCTCCTTCAACCATTTACTGTATATTTACAAATCTTGAGTGACTTTAGGCCTCATTCACTTGAAATCTTTAAAAAGTATACATTGGAGAGAAAATTTATTTTGCAAGACTAAACTCTATTTAAACCATCATAAACAGAGTCTCTGAGTTAAATATATATTTTTAAACATTATTTACCTCATGTTGGTAGTATGCATAGATATATAAATGATATCATCAATAAATAAATATAAATGATAAATGATAATCAGCTAAGTTTTATTTTTAGATCAGAGATTTGTTATCAAAGGATGTCCAAAATGAAGAATTTATGGGAACTTTTTATTTTCTTGTAGTACAGACCTAGTTAACAATAGTTACCCAGTATAAAAATAAAAAGCACTGTAAAGCTCTGCATTAGTGTGTTTTCTTATATCTTATATCTTTTGCATATGATGTGGATTAATAGTAATTTATATTCTGTTACAAGAAAACACTAGGTATGTGGGTTTTGTATGTGTCTGCATATGCATGACGATTTTATATATGCTGTCAGTGAGGTAGGTCACGTATTTGAAACTGAGTGGGATGCTTTAGACTGGGAATCTGGGCCAAACAGTTGAGAAAATCCATGTGTCTCAGGAAACAGAGGCTGAGGGCACTGGCTGCCAAGAGCTGATTATTGGGCAAATGAGACTAGAACAAGACCTTCCTGGTTTTCTGATTCCTATGGCCGTGGCTCAGGTGGGGTTTCCTATTTATTTGCAGGAACGAAAAGAAAATTCAGTTTTGATTTCTGGATATATTTCAGCAAAAAAAGAAAAATCTATAGTTACCAGGTTCAGTGCAGAACCCAATGGCATAAAATTTCTTACTATTTATTATCATCAAAGCTCAACTGGTAATTTATGCGAACAACCTAAAAGGTAGGTGCAAGAAGTTTAAAGAAAATAATTCTTAATTCATGAGAGGTATGTTTCTCTAAAACATCCCTCAAGGAGAGTAACACTGTATTTATGAGGTGGCTTCATCCTGTAGCAAATTATTTAAACTTGCATTCATTTCTACGGTGCTTAACTGGTAACTGTTTGCTTCACAGCCTGCTAGCTTCCTATGAAATCCTTCATTCACTTATTAGAATGCTCTTAATGGAATACAAACTATTTAAGAAAGAAAAGATTTTCAGGAACTTCATTATGTATGCTGAAGATGGGAAAGCTTTTCTTTAGGGTTAGCTTGGCTGTATCACTTTACAGTACAACTGTCAACCAGATAAAACAGTAATCTTTTCTAATCGATTTGAGTTATATGCATCATTTCAGTAGGATGTTATTGTGGGGCTAATTATCTTTGCATTTAGAAAAGTTTTTGCTTCCACTTGACTTCTTGTTGTCGGAGGCGTTTGCATGCAGAAATGTCATTCATGCTATGAAATATGGGTACCTTCCAGTATCACTTAGAACTCACCATTGTTGTGCTTCTGTCTCAGAAATAAAGATGCGAGTTGGACATTGCTGCACCAAGGCTGTGCGTATTGGGGAACTGTGTGATTCTGTCACACAGAGACTACTTGCAGAGACTACTTTAAAACAGATGTCCCAAGCCATCTTGGCTCTGTTAAAGTTCTCACAGAGTTCTATGGGAAGTCTTTTGAGATTAGGAACAAAAAGCCTGAATACAGGAGCAAATAATAGCAAGTAAAAAGACAAAAAAGCGCTTTCCAGTGCCACTCATCACTAATATCTATTTAAAACACCTCTTGTTTGTGGTACATTGGTAATTTCCTGGGCCACACAGCAAATCATGTAAGTAGAACCGGATCTGAGCATATTTGCAACTCATTTATATCATTGTAGTTGCCTAAGTCAGGACCATTGCTTTTTACATGCACAGGTCATGGTGTTTGTGTTCTCTTGGAGAGAAATTTTGGGTTCAGAAGGGGGATGACATTTTGCTTTTTGAAATGGACATTGACGAGAGATGGCATAAGTTGAGGTGCCCAGACTGGTAGTTGCTTCAACATCTGTATTATCATCTAGTCTTGCTCACATGTGCAGAATTAAATCAGTCACTGCCTTGGAATCAGGATGAATCTGATGCCTAGCTAAGATTGGTGAGGGACCTTTTAGGTCTTCTAGTCTCTTTTGCAGTTGAAAATAGTCCATCTACTACTAAACAGATTCTCTGATATTGTTAAGAATCACCTAGAAAATGAGACATTAGTAATACTTTTGATTACTCTTGTGCTTTTCTTGTAGCATATGATAGCTGTGGTCCTTGATGAAAATCTATCAGTTGTAATAATGCCTCAGGAAATGTGAAATGGGCATTTCATGGGTCTTTGTGTAGCATAACTTCATTGACTCGGGAGCTAGACCCCACCACAGCATTGATCTAACAATCCTAAAGGGGAATTAAATTTTGAACACCTGAAAAATGAACTGTAGGCATATATAATTGCTTAAAATTAAAACAAAAGATGTAGTGTAAAGTCAGTTAGCTTACATAGTTTTTATTGATAATTCATTATGCCTTATGGAAATCTTCTGATTATAATATGTACAGCATGCATTTATATCTCTAAATACACATGAATAGATTTTACTCTTTTCTGGAATGAGAAAATGTTTCTTTGGTGTTTATTTTCTTTAGCAACTCAGAAAATGAGATGAAACATTCTGTTTGGGTGAGAAATGCTATTTTCATTCAGTTCAAGATTTTCCTGTGCCTATATTCAATTAAGATCTCCAATTTCTGTCTTATTAAAGGATCTTGTAATCCTTTTGTCTTCTTTGCATTGCTACTCTTTTTCGGTAAAGAACAAAAAAATACTAAGAGAAAAAAAAGTGATCTGTCTCTGCCAAAGCTCAGGCCACTGTCTCTCCATGCATTAGTCAGCAAAATTGGTTTTATAGCAAAAGACTGATTGTCCATCTTCTCTTTACCCAACAGCTGAAGCTTTAAAGAAGAAATTTGAAAAAGCTGTGAGTTAATTACAAGTTAATGTGTTATCCAACTTCATCTACAACTCCCTGACTAAGCCGCGCCATTGTTACCATATAAAGGACACACTTCAAAGTTGTATCCAGGATCACAGATTTGTTCTTTAAAATCTACTTTCTCTTGAAAAAACATGATCCCTTATTCCTTTTCTTTCCCCCATTCAGGAGTCTAATTTTAGGGCCAGACTTTCAGATAAGTTGAGTACCCAGGGCTCCATCAACATCAGTGTAAGCTGCAGCTGCTCAACACCTCTACAGATGAGGCTGAGAAGTGTTTAGGAAAAGTAATGGCTACAAGTTAGGCTTAGAAAAGGATATTTTTCTTCATAGACCTCATCAGATTTTGTTCATTTTTATCAGGCATTATTTATCTTTTTCTAGATAAATAGAATGATAGGTTTTTGTATTTCATTTGGATTTTCATTTTTACTCTGAATTAAATAACCATTTTGAGGAGACTGGTGGATATTTTGCCAAATTGTTCTAAAATTATGTGGGGTGTTTTGATTTTAACCAAATTTACAGCTGCAGAGCTGTAAAGCACTCAGTTTTCCTTATTATGACTAGTTCTACAACTTGTACTGTTTTAAATTGCCTGCAATTAGCATATTTCAACCTTATTTTTAGGTTTAAATTGCAGTGTGAGAGTGTGCTCTCCTCTTAGCTAATTAGTGCTATCAAGGAACAGTAGGTTACCTCATTAGTACCATGTGCATTTAATTAAAGAAGAGAAAATTGGAGTTAACCTCATAGTTAATATTTTCACAGAGTGCTACAATGCCAACACCTTCAATTGGAGTCACACCCCTGTGTATCTAATTATTCACTGGTGCCATATAAGGTTAGCAAGGATACCACCATGCTGTTGACAAAATAATTTAGATGGAAATCTCTTTGCTGGTTTTTGATATGAAATTCAAGTTAGAGCAGATTATTTATTTTTTTTTAAGTGTGTTGGGGGTCACAAAATATTTTTATCATCTTCCCATCCTCTCTGTTATGTCCACACCCAATCCTAGGAAAGGCCCAGAGCACTTGAGACACTTAATCTCGAGCAAGTGGTCTCTGATCTTCATCCATACCTTGCAGGTGTTGTAGCAATCTGGATATAACTTTTTTTTTTTTGGCTACCAGTATTGCAGAAACCAGTAGAGTTATATTGTACTCAAGGAAAAAATAATACACAAAAGGGACCAGGATGCAGGTACCTGCCCTTTGTAAATCTGCTCAGAATTTCTTATGTCTTGCTTCACGTTCCAATTTTCTTTTCCACCATGCTGCTTCACATAGTTCTAAAGGGCACGATCTGTCATGGAGATGAGAGCCTTCAGCTCCTTAAGGTTTCAGTGAAGTTGAAGGTGCTTATTGTTTGTACGCTAGACACTGCAATTCATGTCTGTTTACCCACAGAACAGAGTTTTTTGGATGTATAGCATAGTATGTATTTAAAAGAAGAAGGGAAGAAAAGGATATTTTTATTTTTTCCCCTTAGTGAATTTGTGATACTACTGCTTGGGCCTACAGTTTCCAGTCTGTAGTTACATTAAGTAAATCGGTCTTCTGTGTTTCACTTTTGTATTGGCAAGCTGTACTGGATGCCAAGAACTTGAATAGCTTACAAAATCCATGTAACACTGATCAAACAAGCTCTTGAGATATTCTTAATTTTTAATATATGAATATTCCCATTACTGTTTTAAAAAAGAGTTACATATGTCCTAGAGTATTTTAACAGTTAAAGTTCATCACCTTTTTCACTTTGCTTGTCTAAAATTCAACAGCTCAGCACTCACAGAGCAACATACTCAGCAAGTGGATTTCTCTTCTGAATTATGTTGCCCAATGCTGCTAATATGACAAATAATTTTTATATTATTTATTAAATAATCAAGCCATTCTGTGATTCAGTTTTCGCATTTGTAAAATGGAAATGCTGTTACTTCATGCATGAAGATGATTTAAGTGCAAATAATTGTTCTTTGCACAATACTCGAGTACAAAGCCACCTTGTACAGTTGATCAGTGCCAGATCAACTTCATATGAAGTTCATTTAATTATTGTATCTGTGGGATTATAACTGAATCCTTGAAGGAGGGGTTTTTCAGAAGTCTTCATACTAAATCAAGTACTTTCTTCTCTGTTCTTTCAGATTATCTGTCTCAAGTGCTTATATTGGCACATACATGGGTGCTTTAAATAGTCACTTTACAAGCTTACTTAATGCCAACCACTTTGACATTTATCACTGCTGTTCAAATGAAAATAATAGCTGACCTTTTTAAATTTGGGGGTTTTTTTATTATTTTATAGTGAAGTAGAAAAGAGGCTCTTCAAACATTGGTACTTTCCCATATTAGCTTTCCAAACTGATGATCCTTCAGGATCTGTAGTAAGTTGAAAGGAATCCATAGGCAGGGTGGAACTCTGAAACTGGTCAGTTTGACAACTGGATGAAGTTTCCATGTGAAAATAAATGAACTCAGTATTCCCTTAGCTAACTTGTGGTTTATATATTGCTTCTAGAAAAATGTGGAATTACAAGATAGATTTATTTATATTTTTTTTCCTGTCTAAATATATATTTATTTAATATGATATGCTCTTTAGCTGTCAAGGTGCATTTGAAAATGCAGGAATTAAGCAACTCTGTTTTCTAGAACCTATAAGGTAGAGTTCAGACTACAAAGAATTCTTTATAAGTAAAAGAATAACAAGTTTTCATTCCTTCATTCATGTTTCAAGAAAACGCCATAAAAACATGCCATCAGTGGAAGCCGTTAGCCTGACTTCAACCACTATCTCTGTGTAATGTGTTGCGAAATAGGGACTAGTTTCATTTGTATTGGAGAGAAACTGCAGCTCAAATTACAGCCCTCGGTGGTATCGTTGCCATCTCTTTGAAAGATCTCATTCGGCTCTATCAAGAATAACCAGGTAATAAAGACAAGGTCTACATGGTGAATAAGCAATGACTTGTGTTTGGTTTTGGTTTTGAACTTCAGGGTCTCAGCATATCTAGAGGCTGGACCTCCTTATAAACATCCACACAAATGTGTGAAGCGCAGATCAAATCAGGAGTGAAATTTTATATACCCATTTCCAAAATCTGCATGAAAAAAACATGTAAAGCAGAAATTTCATCTGGACAGCTTTTCAGAGAATCCAAATCATTATTTCCTGCATCTTTGATGAACTGCTACCAGTTTGATGTTCCCCATCTGTAATAATATTTGGTAGAGTAAGGACTTCTATGGGTAAATCATTAAGTGATAAAAGAGTTACTTTTAAACCAAATTTTTCTACATATATACTACAATTACATTACATAATATTGCTAGTAATTATAGTTGCTACATTCTCTAAATTTTTGCTTAGAATTGTAATCTTTTTTTCTTTTAGGTGCTTGCTAATGAACTTAATAGTAAGGTCACAGGTTGGTTTCGGTTTGGTTTTTTTTTCGTTTTGTTTTGTGGAGGCTTTTTATGTTGTTGCTTTTTTGTTTTGGTTTTGGGTTTTGTTTTCTGTTTGGTTTGGTTTTTATTCCTACAGCTTATTTTATTCAAGTTTTTTTTGCTCAAGTGGTTTTTCCAGGGAATGTATTATTTATTTTACTGGACTTAGTCACTTTGGCACCATTTGAACTGACAGAGTATAAAGTAAACAAACTGTGTTTTTCTGAGGAAAGTGACGGATAAGCAGGGAGAAATATTTATAAATCAGTCAATGTTCTTTATTGGTATATTCAGAAGATGAGAAAGAAGTATTCCAAGATAAAAACAACATGAGCTCTGTGTTTATGTAAAATATCCTACATTGTACGTCAGTTTGGGTGAGGAAAGTACATATAATACAATTGTAAAATTGTCACTTCTTGTTTTGTTCTGTCTCCCTGTGTAACTGCAGAGCTACGAAAGTCTCTACCTCTTGATTTTTTTTTTCTTCTGTATTAAGTTTCTTAAAAGGAAATTTATTTTTTTTAAATCACTCTCCACTTCTACAAAATTTAATTTGCAACTGCATAAAGGAAATTACTGTAGTTTAGGCAGTCAAGCATTTCAACAGATCCCTAGAAATGTACAAAAGAAAGAATGATTATCAGTCCTGAACTGTGGATTAAGAGGATCATACTACACAGAGTACTGTCTAAAAGTAACAATTTAATAGAAAATGTGGATGTTCGTGTGAAGAATGTCTCTGAGGTTAAAGACAGCATTTCTAACAACATCATCATTATTATTATTATTATTATTATTATTATTATTTAGAAGATTTGCCTAGAGATGCTTGTCTTGTGATTATTTCTATTTGACATTACAAGAAGCTTCACTGAGAGTCTTAGAAACATTCTTTACACATTTTGTGTTTTGTAAAGTTTTGGTTTTGTTAATTTTTTGTAGAAGAGGAAATTCCATTTAAAAACGAGAGTTCTCATTTTGGACTCAATGTAGACAAATGTACACAAACTCCCTTCAATGTCTGTCTTGCAAAGCACAAATAAGCTGTAATTCAGGAAGTACCATTTGCATGTATATAAAGGCAAGTTTTTAAAAATCACAAGGTAAATGAGGTTTCTGAGGTTATAGAATATATTCTTCATACACAGTTCCTCATACCTTTTTTCCTCATAAACTGGCACTGCTTTTTGAGTCTTTCTGAGGGCAGATTGTCTTCTTTGAAGTCTGCAGCAAGAGCAGAGATAATTTTACAAACTTCATATGTGTGTTCTCGTCCTGTAAACATAGATAATACTTTTGCACAAGACCCTCAGCAAACCATTTAGTGGACAAAATCGGCACAGAGTTTCTCTAATTCTCCCTTTTTAAGCCCAGGGACGACCTAGGCCATTATTTCAAATGTCACCTCTGTGTTAGCTCACAATATATCTCAGGTAAGGAATATCACACTGTGCACAAGTTTTTGTCAGCATTTCATTTTGTGTCAGTACAATATTTGAGAACAGTTTCCCTGAACAGCCAGCTCAAGCATAGACTGGAACAACAAAAAATTCAATGGAGTGCTTTTCCAGAGGCATTCTCCCTCCTGCTGCAAATAAAAATCATGACTTGATGGCAAAGTGATTTATTTTCTCTCAAATGCACTTTATTGTCAGCAATGTAATTTATATCAAGCAAGCAGTGAGCTTTATCCATTTATAGCACCTGAAGATTATTTTTTTCATATTTTGGTCTTTTGTATACAGCTACATTACTTTTGATTATTAGAAACTTACCTAAAAATATCTTTTGCTAAATTATTATTATTAGTTTTACTAGTTACTTAGTTACTTAATGATTTTTTTTCTCTTCTTTTCAAATTATGATCTATGGCTGAATATCTGGTGCATTCATTTGGGTTTTTCCCCATCTTTTTAATTGTTGTGGAAACCAGAAAATTAATTAATAGAAGCTGATTGAGGAGGAACATTTGGTATGTTATTGATACGACATCTCTATGGAATACCTGAAGAATATATAGAATTCTATACTCTATAGAATACCCGAAGGGAGGTAACTGAGGATGGCCTTTTCTCATTTAAATTATTTTCTGTACTTTAACTTACAACATCAGCTGTAAACAGGAATCCACATCTACACTTGTAAGCCTCTAAGCCTGTCTACATCCTCATGTGTTACAAACATGCCTTAGTGTTTTCAATCACATAATGTGAATTAATAAAACACAAATACTGTCCAATATATCGTGAAAAGGGCAAATGGGATTTGGCTGTTCTGAAATTTAAAATATTCATAAGTTTAATATTTCTTTTAAAAAATGAAGAAATTTCAATATAATGATGGTTTTATGAATATTAAATTTCATCTGTTGTTAATTTCCGTTGCTTTTCTGGAGGAAATTCAATTTTAATTTTTTGCTTTTTTTTTTTTTAATATAAAATAATTCAGTTGCTTATATGTAGTTTAAACTTACGGAGTGTAATAATGTGTAGCCTTTTCTCAGTTAATATCCAGTTTTGTGTTGACTTGAAACCATATTGCTAAACAGGCTGATAGCTAAGACAGTACACGGAGAAGAGTGTGTTGAGCTGCGTGCCACCTGTGGACTTTGATGGGAGATTACCCACTCTATTTGTTGTTTTGAAAGGTCTCTCCAAAAAGTTAAGAAAGCAAGATGATTTTAGAAAAATATGGACTGAAAACAATATAAGTTGTTATCTAAGAAGTGGCTTAGAATACCAGTTAAAACACTAAGAAGTTTTAATTACAAAATAAGTGGTGATTGTTACAATAAAATATCAAGGGTCTTAGCATTTAGTTCAAAGTGTAATGCTAAAGTAGTGAGACAAGTAGTAGGATTAAACAAAAGCAGTATTACTTAGGGAAAAAAAAAAGACTACAGATTAATCTATAGAGGATTTAGATTTTTCCTTAGTTATTTTATGAATCGCAGATTCTTCAACATCAGCAAGACCCATTTTAAATCCCCTAAATGATACTGCTTTCCGCATCTAGAAAACATAGAAGTAAGGGTTTATGGGTTTATATTGGTCCTTTCTTTCTGTCACTAGGCTTTTGCTCATTCTTGGAATGCTTCTGAGCCATTTGAGTTTTCATTTACAATTTACTCTGAAATTAGCTCTGCGTTCTGTACAATGCACTTTTCATTAACTCTTGTTTAACAGAGTTGTGAACTATACCATGGGTTTGATTGACTTGTTGGTCAGTTTTTGTTTGTTGGGACCTATTCCCACCCTTATTTGCCAGTTCTTAGTATTTCTGAGTACAATATAGCAGCCACAAAAAAAGAAAATGCAAAAAATCTAAAAAATATATCAGCATTTGTGTTAATAGTGTTCCCATATTTTGTTTCAGCTGCATTAGAATACCTTTGATGTAGTGCTAGGAAATAAGCAAGTAAAGCTGGGTGATGTCTTGGAGCAGTTGGATATATTTTAAACATCATCACATGTCATTGCAATAAATACATATTGCCCTTGACTCTCCAAAAAGAAGTGTAATTCAGTTCCTGTTCTTAAACAGTTGTTGTATTTCTTTCTATATTTCTTTATTATCACTGAGCAGAACACTAAGAACCTGTTTGATAGGTATTTAAATACGTGTTTACACAGAAGTGAGAGTTGTTAGGTTGCATCAAATACCTTGCCAGCTCCATAATCCAAACACCATTCATCAGTAACTGTTTTGGAGACATTTAAACAGTATTTCTCTCAGATGGAGAAACAGCTATGTTCTGTACTTGCAAATGGGAACTTTTAGCTTCAAGGATCACTGGCAACTTACTTCTGTTGTCTGCTGAGAAACTAACACTTCATACTGAGCAGTCGACAAGAAAAAAAGTCTGTCTTTTATGCATAACCTGTTCATCCATTACAAATGAAGGTGCCTTTTCACAGCAAGTGTCCAAGGACAGACTCTTGGATATGGCAGGTTCTCTCACTTTTTGTCACTCAGTTTTTTTGGCTGATAAGGCAGTTCCACTATTAAATAGCAACAGATTTTGTCAATTGTACCCTTCTGCTGGACTTATTTTATGTTTAAGAAAATTAAATTATTTCTGCTGTGATAAGGGAATTGCTACAAAAAGCAGTATGAAAAAATAAAATTTATATCATGATAAAAGCAGAAAAAATTGTTAAAAATTTCATAGTTGAAGTTGCTCCTTTCTTTAATTGACTTCTTTTGCTTAGACATAAACTTCTTCATCCCTTAACCAGCGTGTGAGCTCAGCGGTTGTGCTATTTTCAATAACTGTAAAGAGTTTCTCTTCTCCCAGTTCCATCCAACATTCTCCTAGTTTTATTTTTATCCTTCTAAATGTTTCTTTGCCATTTTCATCAGAGAAGTGTTATTATAGCTGATATAAATGAGAACTCTAATCATCATCTTTGGCACTCCAGATGCCATTTACTCTATAAAAACACTAAACAAAAAAAAAAAAAAATTAAAAAAACCCCAAACAAACAAACAAAAAAAACACCCCAAACCAACCAACCAACCAACCAAAAAAACCCCAAAAAAAACATCCTCAAAAATACAAACCTACACCAAATCAACCAAAAAACCCAAAGTCCATGCAGATACAACACATCCCATCTTCCTTATACGAGCCTGTGTATGCTTAGACATTAGCCTCAGGATCAGCAGGAATAATCTTTCCAATTTCACATTTTTTCTTCATCACTGTCAAATCTCTCAGCACGTTAGTTGTCTTAAGCTTGAAATATAAGCATCTGGAATTTGGGTATCTTTCCTGTCCCTCTCATCCATACTAAGATACAGCTTAAGAGGCTGTGTACTGAGCTGAAACTCTCATGTAGTTTCTCCACATTTCAGATACCACAACTGGCCTCTTTTCAGCACATTGTCTCATTGCTTCCAGTGTTCTGCAAAGATTTTCTTAACATCTCTCTCTGCGTCTTTTCCCAGTTCCCCTTCAAAGCATCAAATACAGGCAGTTTGTTTTCAGTTTTACAGTCCTTCACCGTCTGACTTCATGATACCAATTATTCTTCATAAAGTAGAAAAAAAAATGCCATTAATGTTCTACTTTTTGATTTTCAGATAAGCCCTATTGTACTTTCTCCTGTGCTGCCTGTAATGACTGTGAAGTACCTCATTATCCTCCTCCAAGTCAGTCATTCAGACTTCTCCATTCTATGTATAGAGAGCTTAGATGCATATATTGCCTGCTACCATGACAGGTATTTCCTATCAGTCCGTCACTGTCATCGCTCGTCTTACACAGGACTACCATTTCCCTCAGTGTCTGTGCAATGCTGACAGCATGGTCCTGGTCAGCATCATGGGAGCCTTTGTGCACTTGCAGTGACTTCCATGTTACTGCTTCTGCCACTGCTTCCAAGTATTCCATCACCTGTGTGATTTACCGTGAGCATTGAAGTTCTTCATTCCAACAGGAAAAATATGGCCTTATAATTCATTTTTCTGCATTACTGATTCAGCTGTTTTTTGTAGTCTGCCCTTTCACGGGGCAAGCCATGCTCTTCTTCTGTGTTCTCAGTTTAATAAAATTTCAGAGCACACACATCTCCGTTGCGTCTAATAAGACTGCAGTATTTTCAGTGTACAAAAGAAATGTTTGTAAATGTCTCAAAATTGATACTTTTTTTTTAAGGTGACACCAAAAGAGATGATTCAAAGGACAATCAAAAAGCCTTTGACACAGTCCACAAAGTCCTTCATGAGTGATTTATTAAGAAAACTGAATGGCTGTAGGTGAAAGTTAAAGCTCCATCATAAGTTAGAAGCAGGAGACAGAAGATAGAGTGTGCGTATATTGGAGTATATTGTCAATTTTCAGCATGGCAAAAGGTTAATGTTTCTGTCTCCTCCTGACCTGTACATTAAATACCATTGTTTAATATATTTATTAATGAGCTGGAAAGTGGGATGAAAGATATTGCATGTTTCAAAATTTAAAGATAACCAGAAAACTTATTTAGCCTTGTAAAGATTAGAGATGACTTTGAGGCATTTCAAAGGAAAGTGGAACAGCAAGTACGCAAATGCCATAGTAGTACAAGAAAGATGGTATAAATTAATATGATACATATTGAAGGAGTAATTTAACTGCTTTTACTGATGATGTAACTGTTTGCAGTAATTTTTCTAAGCATAATTGCAGTGTGGTAGGAGAAACAAGCTGTATCTTCTTATAACAAGCACATCTTTTCTTGGCCTGCAGTAAAAGGAAACAATCCAAGATTTATGAAAATTGAGAAGCGTGCAGACAAAAAAACATTATAATACCAATTTTGTTTTGGTCTGTGATCTGATTATGTTATGCAGAATTTGGGATGTTTCATTCTAATCTAAAATAGCATTCAGTAGCCTGAAGAAGGAACACTTTTTTCCTCCCTCTCTCTGCTTTTATTATGCAGTCCAGCTATTCCAGACCTACTTTGTGTCTTTAAGTAACTCCAAGCAAGTGCTTAGAAAGTTTCAGACAAGTTTGATTTTATATCTGTTCATATTTATCTGCATGAGAGTCTGCTCTACGTAATATTTTTTGTCAATGGGATGTTATTTCAAAACCAGTGTAATTTATTTTCTGCATAAAATATATTCTAATTACAAGTGTCATTTGGGTTGTTTCTAAAAAATGTTAGCAGAAATTCTAATATTAATAATGCCAATAATGATTTCATCATTTAGGAAAAAAGAAAAATATTAGATTTAATATTTGTGAAATTTCTTTACTCCCTTAATCTTGAACGGATAGAAAAAACCTTGTAATTTGAGAAAAATGATGAAGCTTTGGTTACTCAAGACTGTGATACCAGGTTATTTACCCAAATCAGTTACCCAAACTACACTAGAGCTGTCTTTGTACAGATAAATTAATTATCTTTCTAATATATGTATATGTATGCACATTCTTGTGAATTGTCTGTAGAGGCTTTTCATATTTAACTTAATTCTATAGTGCCTATTTCTGCTTTAATCTCAGTCTCTCAGTCCTTTCCTGTTGTACACTTTTATGACTCTAGACTTTATTGGGAGCAAATTACTACCACAGCCTTTTCATTGTTCATATTCCTGGAGCATTGTTTTAGTTGCAGTCTGTATATAAATGCATAGAAAACTCTAATTTTTTATACCCTATGTCTCTTCTTCCTGGAGCAATTATGTTGGTATCTTTGCACAATGCCTGCCATAAAATGTGATCCTCATTTACTGGCCTAAAGGAGAAGGATTTTACCTGAATTATGAATTTAACCTGAGCTGTGCAACATAGGAGAGCATGAGACTTTGTATCAGACTGCTTTCACTCCAATCTTTACAAGTTTGGACTAGATGTCTGAGAAAATTGTTGTTTGTCCTATTTGCCAAAGTAGTCATATCACAGGCATTCCAAGTACTGTAACTATTCTGGGTCTTTTTTTCTTCTGTATCCCATCTTACTCTGACTAGAGTAGCCTATGCCTGTGCATAAACGGGATTTCTACTCCACAGAACACCTTCTGTTCTTGATTAAAGAATCAATTAGTCTCATCAGATTCGCTGCAGATAGGATAGGCCAGGATGCTAAGAGATGAATGCCAGGATTTGTTGGATACAATCCATAGCAACCATATAGTCCAATCAGGAGAGACATGAAGTATAAAGATTAAAACTCCAATCCCAAAATCCCTTGACACTGTCCTGTTTTCAGAAAAGACACAGGATTGCCTTCTTTTTGACATGAACAACCTGTTTCATTGAAGTCTTTGTCCTAAAACTTTGAGATTAAGTCTTAACTGATACTTCTCCAACCATCATCTTTCTTTGGACTTTCTTTCCTTTTATGATTTCATACTTCTAAAATGGACACTTTCCTCTCTAAAGAAAATTTATTTAGGTATGCTAATTTCTTTCATTAGCCAAACACTCAACCCTTTTCCTCATAGACACTCTTTAAAGAACATACTTTTGCACTTCTCTAAATCCTTGGGCTAGAAGTTTTAAATCATACAGTTGTGTTTGTTGAGAAATAAGTGTATGAGAAACTCATAAACTACCAACAGAATGAAGAATATCACAGAAAATATAGAAATGTGCTAACACACAAAGACAGGATGTCTGGAAATGCACTACAAAATATTGATTAGTCTCCAAATAGTAGAATTCTTGGTTTCCATTTCACTTTCAATTCAAGAAAATTCCTATTTGACTTACTGTGAGAAATTTCTAAGTACACAATCAGAATAGCAGTACTATTCTGTGAATCTGAAGAGCACCAAATTACAAGCTGAACACACTGCAGTTTCTTTGTTTGTGGTGGATGATGCACATTTTCAGTTGGACTTTCGTCACCTTATGTACTATAGTATTAAACCATGAAACTACAGGCAATTCACATTTAGAGTGGTGGGTCTTTTCTTGGTGTATGTGCCTATCACAAACTGCCAAGTACTTCAGGAAAAAAGCTTCTTGTTTTACTGAATAATTAATTGCAAAGAAGATGAAGATAAAATGGGAAAGCAAAAGTAGAAACAAAATATTTTAGGTTTTGAAATAAGACATACTGTCACTATCTGATGTCAGCTATTTTTAAAACCTGTTAGGTTGAGTAGTAATTCCAGTTAATATATATATATTTCTTTAGAACTGAAAATATTCTTCAGTAATTCTTCAGTTTGTCCAATTGACTAAATTTCTCTGTGAATCACCAAACTGCTGGCTCCCTTGTTTCTTTTGAATCATTCTGCCATATCTGCTACAGAAGTATATTGGAAAATTTCTATATGTTTCTAATTAATAATTTCTTGCATTTGTGATTTCTTGACAGGTATATAGATGCTGGTAAGACCACTTTATTAAACAAGTCAGCAGCAGTATATTTTGACTTTTTACATATTTTTCATATAACTTCTGGAAAAAAAAATGTATGAAAAAGAAACCATTGCTAATTTTATTTATGATATCAATGTTTTCCTCAACTTTTTCCAATGTTACTTGAGAACATTTAATAGTTTTGTTGTGTGTTCTGTTTTTGTTGTCTCTTATATTTGGGGTTTTTACCTCTGTTGGATTGATTTGAGAGTTGTCCAGTATTACAAGTATATTTAAGTAGTAGGAGCAGTGTAAATAGAAAGCCAGGAGTGATTCTATTTCTGGAAGGATGGGGAAGTGTCCTACACAGCATTTTTCACACTTTGGAGCAGTGTCCTCTTGACCTTCAATTTAATGTTGAGACAGTCACTCTTTTCTAAGAACTGCTCAATCATTTTACCAATTGGTCGCATCTTTAGGAAACAAGAAATGTGCGCAAGGAGGAATGACTTAGTGTTGACTTCAGAGCCTCTTGTGCTTTGCAAGTTCCTTTAAGTTTGGAAAAGCTGAAGAAACAATTTGTGGAGGGCCTTGCATGTGACAGCTTTTAAGAAAAAAGAGATTAGCCACAAGTTCTCTGAATACTGTCATGGGTGGGGAAGTTCAGAGGCACTTAATGCACTCTTTACTGCAGCTATGACATGCAGGTTGCAGGAGTGCCCTGTGGTTGAGTGTGTTGTGCTATCATGGGAACTGCAGCACTGCAGTGAGTGTACCTGCATCGAGGCCTTATTTTAGTGCTTTCACTAAAGCTTTCAGTGTGGAAAAGAAATCATGTTCAACTGAAAGTGTTTCACAGTTCCACAGATGAGAAGGGAAGAGTGTTTCTTAGACGTGTTGCACAGATGTGTGTCATCACTTGTGCTTCCCCGTAACATAGGTCTAGAGTAGACTGCATAAAACTACAGCTGGTAACGCTGTATAGTCCTCTAACTGAAATGTGGTCTGTATTTGCATATCTTTGTATCAGCTCAAAATTCAGGCCTCTTAAGTGCATTGTCTATGTCCAGAGGAGTACGAGCATAGATGATACTGAGTCAGGTCCGAATAGCCTGTGTTCTCAGTGCCCACTCCAGGTGTGTTATGAAAGGTGGGCACGGCGAGATAAGACAGAACAAAAAACTTGAGATCCTTCCCTTTTACATTCTGCCATCAGTGTGAGGCTCAAGAATCCTTTGTATTCAAAAGCTCGAAATAGATGTTTAATCTATGGATTAATATATGTTTTAAACCATGCAGAGGTTGGAAGTTTTTTTTTGCTTGTTCTGTCAAAATTAGTGCTTTTTTTCTATCTTGAATATATTTAGGTCTCATTTCCAGGCATTCAATCTTGTTAAACTTCGAAGAAAATTAAGAGAGAACAATGTCAACATTCCTATCACAGAATCAGGCTTCTCAGATCCAGCTAATGCTATTTGACTGTGTTTCAGGAGCTGCAGATCAACTTTTTCTGCAGCTGAAACCTGGCAGATTTAAATGAGATTTAGAGCATTATATAGTTACAGTGAAATCATTAAAGTTCTGTATCATAATTAAGAGTGATTTCATGTACCAGCAAATCTCTGCACAAAAGCTAGCAGGACGTGACTGGTATCTCCCTCTAGTTATCTTCCCTCTCTCCCTCTCTCCCTCTCCCTCTTTCTCTCTCTCTCTCTCTCTATCTCTCTCCCCTTATTCTATCTGTTTTCCTATTTTCCTAGACCATTACCTAATCATGTTGGGAGTAAGGACATATATTTTCAGGATCTTATTTGCCATTTAGCTTGACTTGTGGAGATGGAACATACACAAATTTCTCATTTAAAAAGACAAATTTTGTTACTGTAATCAGCTGGGAAATATCTGGGTGAAGAACTTTGTTTACATCGTACAGATATACCAAACCCCATAAATATCTTTTCTCTGATAGATGTTTTGCTATACAGTATTAAAATTATAAAATATTATAATAGCATATACAACGTTTATATAAATCGGTATCACTAAGTATCACTAATGACATGCTCAAAAACTGAAAGGTAAGATTTTCTTCCCTGCTCTGTTGAAGTTTTTTCTGATGAGTAGACAAAGACATATAATCCAGAGTTACAACAGTTTGCCTCCTTCAAAATTTTGTCTGTAAAAGTAATATTTATTTAGTGCATTTTAATTGTCTATAGGAAAAAAATTGAAGATGATAAGGCTAATTAGTGGTGAGCTAATGGAGATCTGTTCACAATTTTTTCCTGCAAATCTTCTGAAGGCTGAAGTTTTTGTCTGCCTTGAAAACTTAGCAAGAAGAGTTTATTTCAGACATTTCTTACTAGTATCCAAACAAAAAAAGTCACCTAACTTGATTTGTACTGAGTAAAAAGAGAAGGGAATAAAAGAGCCTTCATTCAAGAATTTATTTTAGCACCATTTACTTCTCTGTGCACACTTTATGTTTAGATGCCATTTATAAATATCTTACTATCATTTGTTAAATTTTATGACAATTTTTACCATGCCTGATGACTGTAACTCATGCATTAAACATGCACACGTATTTTAACAATATTTGCATCTTATAATACGCTTTCTAACGACTTGTCATAGACTCATCAGTTAAACATTTATTTTACAAATGCATTTTGTAATATGCTATGGTAATAAACTATAAAAAAGGTATCCCACCTTGTAATATTTTCAGATGGATGAATAATGCATTACAAATTCTACCTTCATTTAAAACATGACCTCTATTCTGATGAAATCTGATACATTGTCTGGATTTATGGTGATCACTGAGTTGTGTGAGGCACTGTCAATCTGCTTTCTGATTAATTTTCCTAGTTGATAAATTTGAATTAATCTGTAAATATTTACAAAATAATATGGTTTATTTTTTTTCAGTTCTTTTATTTTTATCCACCTGATTAATTTAAACCGAATGTACCAACCCACATCTAGCTGGGAGCTAATTTTCATTCAAATAATTTCTGGAAATTCAATTCAGTTCTGAAATTGATTATCAAAATCATGATTGTTATTTTGCTGGCTGCCTAAGTTTGTCATATGTATCTCTAAAGAGGCCTAGGCTGCTGTCACATCTAATCTAATGAGCTCTGTAAAACTGAAGGTTACATAATATTGGAAAATTTTATAATATGCCACAATAAAAACATGTTTTTACTATTTATTATTTTAAATTTCACCTACATTTGATTTTACATACTTTTTTAATTCATGGAACTTTCTCCAAACCAAAGTTTTGCTTAAATAGCTATTGCCATCATAGTCAAACTGCTTTCTGGCTTCCGGAAACATCATGCTGATTTTTTCAATAGTTTTTTTTAATACGAATGTTCATACCTAAGATTATCTGGCTGATTTCTCTCTGTGTGTGCACACATGTCTAGATTGTAATATTTTCATAAGTTTTATTTCACCAGAGATTTTTTTCGTCAAAACTGAAGTGCAGGAAGGGAATTTGAGGGTTGCTTGGTTGTGGATTTGTTTACATAGGCTACAGAGTATTATAGGTATGCCCATAAATCTGGTGATAGAACAAAATTATTAAGGATTTCAGCAGTGTTCTTCATTAGTTACTCTCCCATATCTGAAGAAAAACTGAAGTGTCTGGCAGTTTTACTTTTGCTGTTTGCCTGGAAGTGGTTTTAGGGCATTGCATCTATATGATGCTGTCTGAATGTGTGAAGTCAATACAGAGTAGTCTGGTGTTACATCTATGTAACATAAATACAAATGACTACTTCAGGTGCATACTAAGGAGAAGTCAATGTTAGATAATTGGTCTCTTGGAAGGGGGCTTTATTGCACCAGACAATAGAAGGTTACACCTTGTCTCTCTCTTTCACCTTAATAGTCCAGGCTCTAGGGCCTTTTGTCACCGTTCAGAGTCAAGGCACTTTTAGTCAACACATTGTTGTCAACACATAGTCAACACAGCTTTAAGAGACAAATTATGCAATCTGATTTAGACATCTAATTAGGATTTAATGAATTGTGCCACAGAAATACCTATTTTTCTCCTTTGATTACTTCAGATGACTATTTCAGATATAGATTATAGTGTAGACTTTTTGCATTTGGTAGAGCGATATCCCTCATTACCACTTCTATTTTTTTTTTCTTTAATTTATTCTAAATAAATTACTGCCTATGAAATGAGCTGGTCTTATTGTCAGTTGAGTTTTACCTCTTCAAACTAAGCATTTTAGACCACACTCTACATAGTCAAACTCAGGATTGTCTAAATTCTGTTAATACAGCCTCCCTGCTCAGGGAGAGAATTATTAGTTCTGTTTTAAATTTGGGGTTTTGGTTTGGTTTGGTTTTGTTGTTGTGGATTTTTTTGATTTGTTTTGTTTTGTTTTGAGGGTTTTTTGGTTGTTTTTTGTGTGTGTAGGGTTTTTTTTGTTTGGTGGTGGTGGTGTTTTTTGGGGGGGGCTGGTTTTTTGGGGTTTATCATTAGGTGAAAGAAAACAACTAGTTCTAGCTGAGATATTGTGTTCAGGTGTTGTGGCTTCTATCCTGTAGCATCAAGGCTAGGAAATACTCATTCTACATCAGCTACATGAAACTTCAGACTTGTCATCTAAGTACTGAAATGGGCATGATAAAGACAAAGTACTGTAGTGTTCTGTCCCAAATGCTTTAGCCATCACTTCTCCCACTCTTTGGGGAGAATTCAAACAAAATTTGTTGTCTTTTTCTATTAAAAATATATAAAATGCAGCAGTCATTTTTCTGTTGGAAAATTTTGCTTATTTTTTCCTGATGGTTGTTTTTCTTAGAATCATGTCGCATTCTTTGCTCATCTTTGAAATTACGAGTTTGACCACTTTGTTTATTAGGAGTATGATGACTTCTAGAGTGAATTTTTAGCAATGTTTCTAATGCCTAACAGTTTCAATGGATGTCCTAGCTTCAACTGCACACACTGTATCTTTGAATGCATCAAAATATTGTAATATCTTGGTAGTCCCTTAGTTCTCATCTGTTAAACAATCTCATCTAATATAAGTCACATTATGGTTGCACAAGAAATGCAGTAAACATCTGTATTTTGTGATGGGAGTTTCTTTCTTTTAAGTTTGCTTAGAAGGCACAGAGATTCCATACTTTGCTGTATTTCTTGACAACTTCTCATTTTTTACCATAAATCAAATATACGTGATATATGTGCTTTTGTTATTACTTGACTGTTTCAAGAGATCTGTAGCTCAGATTCATTGCATTCCATGTGTTCTTAGAATTCCTTTTGTTGATTCCAGTTATAGAAAAGCCTATGAGGCGTGCTCTAGAAATTTGTTTTTGCACATTGCCTATGTCTTTTTATATGTGAACATCCACAAGTGTATATTTACATAGTCAGCTATCATGTGCAATCTTAGTACTGATAATAAACTGCAGGGTTGTTAAATGCATCCTTCTCAACTGAACTTTACTAGTCTCTTTCTTTCTATTATTACAAATCTCTGCTGTTAACACTAACAGTAGTATTATTTTGTTTTTTTTCTGTTTGTTTGTTTTTGGGGTTTTTTTTTTAAATTTTGCATGTCAGTCTCCCAAACGCATTGTGATTTGTGGGCCACAAGAGAGAATGTCTGATCCAAAATTAGTTGCAAATTCAGTATCTTGCCCCTTATTGAGGCAAACAGTATGGTTTTTATATCATGGGTTAAGAGTAGGTTCTAGCTGCCTAGTGGATCACACACTTAACTCCTATGAGGTTAAGATGCAATAGATTTTCAAACCAGTATTCATATGCATACAAAAAATATTTTAAAGTTATTTTGGTATTTCTAAGATATAAAAGTTAGCGGACTTCCTCAGAGGTACATCATTTAAAAATTACCTTTATAGAAGGGAAAAAAGCTCTGTGGTGCATTGTAATACATTTTTGAAGATTTTAAAGCTAGTTTTTTTTATATATAACTCACATTTCTTATATACATAGTGATGTGGTTTTGTATAAAGGTTTTATTCTAGTTTTGTTTCGGAGAATCTGCATAAATCCTATATGGTTTCTCCATTTGTTCATAACGTGACAACTCCAAACTCACACCAATGAAACCATCATACTTTTCATATCATGTGCGGTATATAACATACATACACACTTATACTGAGGTAGAGGATGATACTGAAAATCTCTTCCCTCTAGGCTTGAAATATGATCAAAAAGTAGAAGGCACTTTTTGTGCCTTGGGAGAAACAGATCAAGAAATTAAAAGTCCAGTATTACCAATAACCTTAAAATGTATTTTAATGTGCTGCAGCTTCAGTTACCCTCAGCTGAAGCTTCTCTATTTTAGCTTACAGGGTCTTGTGACCTCAGCCCATAGCAGAGTTTCAACAGTAATAGCGACAGCCTTCTTGGATAAATGTAAGTGAATTTTTTCCTCATTTCTATAGTTTCTCTCCCTCACATGCACTTTTGGAGTTTTGTTTTTCACTCAGGATGTAGACAGTATTCCTGACAACACTTCTGCTCTGTGCCAAGTAGCATGATTGACACAAAGTACAAGTAAAGCATCTAAGTGGGATTTCTTGCCTTTTAAATGTCACAGTATCAGAATCATCCTGTGCTTTTGAAATGCCACTATGATGGCCATGCAAACTTTATTTTACTTGCAGCTAGCTTGATGGTAGTTTTCATTATCACCCAGGATTAATCTGCAAAAAGTGAAGCGGTACAAAAAGATTTTTGCCATATAATCTTGTTTTAGTTAATGCTAAGGATGAAATCTAGAAGAATTCAGAGAATATTTTTTTAAAGGAAAGGTTTGCCTTCTTCAATCAGCTTTATCATTTCAGCTCTGCTTCATGTCAGATTGTGGTAATCCATTTCCAAACTTAGCTCTGCATTCACTAACTATTGCATAAATCTGGGGCTGGAGCTGGGAAAGGCTACACATTATACATACTGCCTGTGTAACAACTTCCAGAAGTATAAATTAAGGAATTAAGGACATCTGCCCACTACTGGTTTCTGAAGAATACCAAATACAGCAGTCTTTTTTTTTTTTTTTTTAATTGTGCTGTTGTAATGGGGAGACAAAAAGAAGAAAATTGAAATAGAGTTATTCATTCTGAAAATCCTGTCCTATATGCTGATAATCTGAAGAAGCTGGCATTTGGTAGAAACTTACAAAAGTGGACTTGAACATTCTTTGGTATTTAGTCCTGAATTGGCCTTTGTCTGAGTTTACCATCTCTGAATAAAGTAGCATCCTTGGTCTGTTAAGTCACTTTGCCACCCCTCCATCTTCTATTTGTCCATACACCTAAATACATATATATAACATCATACCTAAAATTCCCAGGTTTTATTTACATGTAAATAGTTGAATTGTAGCTCTGTAGCTGCAGTTGTACCTTCTCAATGACCTCAGCTAGCTGAGTGCATGATTGCTCAAATGCAGCCTGTTCTCTTCATGTGCTTTCATAGGATGTATCTGTTCACGAACTGTGTGAAGTGAAAGGCTGCACCTATGGAGCAGTTCAGGCTAAAGCCAGCAGAAGTGGAACTGCCTCCATCCATCCATCTAACAAACATGGCATTCAAAGATTGATACTGTCAAACAGCTGTTTTGCTGTTTTACCTGCAAACCTGTAGTCAGCTTAAAAAGTCATTAGAATTCAGATCTTCTAGCAAATATGTGGTTATGTTAATATCTCTGTAATAAATGCGATACGAAATTGTATATAGCAGAGCCTGGAAGCTATAAGAGCAGAAGTATTTGTACTGAAACCAGTTTAGTATCTTGAATTCTTGAGTTGTCTCAAACTTTACTGTGCCATGTAGGTGGGAGTGGGCACTGTTATCATCTGCACACAAAAATGAAGTAGTAAAAGAAATACCATGCCTAGAATCTTTTCTTTTTGACTATAACTATATGAATGAACAAAAATGTCTAAACAATGTTGGCTTGGCTACCAGTTCTAAGGAGGAATGTACAGAATCATGAAGAATAATTCCTAAAGTTTCTCTGAGGAAACAGTTTAGTTGAAATCTGTGCAAACCCTGGGGACCAAAGTCCTCAAAGGTAAAGCCATTTTGTAATAATTACCATAAATATTAATTTAATTTCAAAAGAAAAGGTGTTCTTACATCTGTCATTGCAAAGCTGAGTTAATGAAAGAGCTTTGCAACCACCATCAATGGAAAGTATGTATAGATTGTGAATGTGTTTGAGCATAATATAAAAGCTCGGTTTCTGAGGAATTTCACAAAATCAGGACTCTTGTGATAGCAGTTTAAAACTCAGTCTTCTCTACATATCTTCTTATCAAATACCAGTTATTTTGTTGAAGCCATGTATGCCAGCATAAATTCTTTGCCACTTCAGGCTCAGCCCTGTGGCTGATTTGTTATCTTTTGACACTGTAGTTTATGTGACACCTCTGTCCTATTAAGTGATGTGATCCTTACATACAAGAATGATGCCCTGCTTTGATAACTGTCTCCAACTTGTAACAACATCAAGATTATTGAATTAATAGAATGATAATGTGATTCCATAGATCTTGTTAAAACGGTATTCCCTTCATAATAGATAGATAGAGTGTGGTTTATTTCCTATTTTTATTATTTATGTAGCTCTTCCACTTGTCTGTGAACAGGGGAGACAGATAAAAGTTATAAGAATGTATATATATATATATATTTCAAACTTTGTGGCTTTTTAACTAGAATATGTAACCTGTTCAGCATTTGGTGTATATATAAATAGTATGTAAAATATGCATATATAAATACCTATGTTTAAGTGATGTATTGAGGCTTAGATGTTGCTCATCACTTAACACTTTAGTATGTTATGTGGGGACTTTAAAATACAATAGAAAGGATTTTGTGAAAATTATGTTATAGAAAGTGTGATGGAACATACTGTGAAGTTATACAATGTGAAAAAGCTTGCTATAAAATGGTGTAAGATATTAAAAAGCCAGATGCTCACAAATCCAGCCTGCTAATCCTTTTGGCCTTGTAGATATAACATTACGTACTTCATACGTGATACTAACTTCTAGGAATTTCAGCTTCTTTTCTATGTTATGCTCTCATGCTTCCAGAAGTTTAGCCTAGCACAAGAGGCGTTTGTACTCCATAGTAAAAAATTGAGGATTTTGTAGAGATACTGGAATAACAAAGGTACCCTGAGTGCTGCAGTCATATTTTGTTATATTATTCCGATGGTTCCTCATAATTGTCTTTACATCCTCAATGCATAAAAGGCAAAGGAATAGTGGACACCAGAGAACTAAATCCATTCCCACAGTATACAGCAAATATAGATTTTATTCAGCCTGAAATCTCCTTTCTTTTAATGTTCCAAGCGCACTGAAGTGTAGATGGTTGGAGTTAGTTGAGGGTTGTGCAGATGATTTTTTTCAAAGATCTGTGCACTCGCTGCTTCCACCTGATTCATTTCCAGAACCCACACATTGTGCTGTTACCTACAAAGTAACAGGGAGAATATAACTGAGAAACGTTTGTTTCTCATTGTCTTTGCATCCTAAATTGGAAGATTTGGTTTGACATTATGCAACAATTGGCACTGTGATTTTCTTCAAAACTCATTCATTTAAGGAATTGCTTTAGGACATCTTACACTGGGCAAAATTTAGCAAGATTGTGGCTTTTGCCACTTTAAGGAGTTTGCTGTTCAGCAACTCCCAGTAATGTTTGGGTCATTACTACTGAATACAAACAGACAGAGAGACAGATAGATGTGTATATATGCTTTTTTAAAGCAGGCCTAAAGCTTTGCACTTCCCCTAGAAAATGTGAATAGTCAGCTTAAACCTCTTCAGCAGCCCTATGAACAAGAAGATGCCAACAGTATGTCCTCTTTTCTGTTACCTGGGTGTCCTGTCTGTGTTCTCCTTCCATGTGTAAATCCTGCTCTACTTTCTTTGTGTTTGTTGCCACTATTTGATAATTATATAGAGTTCATAAAGTTTGTAGAGAAAATAAAAAAATCCAACTTAATAATCCTTAACTGGTCTTTTAATTGAGCCAACCATTCATATTTGTATTTTTCTTCTCTGTAAATATTTTTTTCTATCCATCATTATGACTTGTAACAGAATCTGAATGCCCATAATATAGAAAACTCTTCAGAGAACATAAGCTTGAGATTTTTTACCAGATTGATAAAATTATAATTTTTGTTCTCAGCTGGGCTTGCCATGGTGGGGAATAGCAGCCATTCCACTGGAAGAAGAAAAAGTGTCGTGAAAATTGTGGAATCTTTCACAATTTTAATGTATCAGTATCAGTAGTAATAAAATAGATCCAGCATTGAACATTCAATTTGTAACATTTTTATTGTGACTTTTCAGTACTAAAATGCTCTGAATTTTTTTATAGTAAGTTTGGATCAAAAAAGATGATTTTGAAGAAGCCGAAACATTCCTACATTTTCAAAACAACATTGCTAATATTAGTTTTTCAAGGTTGCATAATGTCAAAGTCAGGTTCATCTCAAAGAAAAACTTTCTCTTTGCAATTTTCTTCACTAATATTCTTACAAGAACATATTGGAAATATTTTAAGTTAAAAAAACAAAATTGAATTGTTCCTAAGCAATATTTTTAGCCCTTCAGAAATGCTTGTGAATCCCGTAAGTTGCGTTTCATGCTATTGACTAATGCTTATGTTTTTTATAGTGCAGAACTGGATTGTTTTTCTGCCTATTTGGGCAAGAGCAAAACTTCCCTATTGGACCTGCAAACCTTAGTTATATTTTCACTTTGTTTTATGAAACACTAGATTTGAACTTCCTTGAACTTCTGGATGGAAAATGTTTTTCAGTTATCACTTTTAATTTAAAGGCAAGTCTCAGTATCTTCTTACAGACTTGAAGAGCTCTGGAAGTTCTGGTATCGTGTAGAGGGTGACACATGATCTTTTCTTTAGGAGTATTGTAAACACTGCATATATGTGAACTGTAATAATGTCTTTAGTCAAAAGGAAAATATTATGGCTCATGCAGTATTGAAATGAGTATGTCTGGGTTTTGGTAAGCCCAGGTCTTGAAACAACCCTCATTCCTGAGGTTCTAGGGGCAATTGTTGTTACTGTCAAACACGGGGGCAAAGCTGTAGCTGAGTTTAGCTCACTGATGATTTCAGAGGTGGGTCAGGTGTTTGGGTATAAATTTTTTTATGTTTGTAAGATATAGTCCAGTGCAAAAAAAACCAAACTTATAAAGTTTTAATTGATATGGCAATAATTTAGTAAGAGAATAGTAGTGGAAAGCATGTTTTAGCCATTCCATTCTAAAATACACATTTTGTTGATAAATGGCTTTATTTTTTTAATCATTAATTATATATTTGCAAAAAATTTTCATACCTTTATACTTTTGTGTACATGTCTATAGATAATAATTGGCTTTAATTGATTAAGAGGAGGATTGTGTTAAATGTCCAATAAATTTGGGAGATAAGCAAAGTAAGAAAGTGCCGGAATTGGAGGCGTTGTGGAATTCCCCTTGCTTAAATTCTGTTAAAGTGTTTTAGACAAATGTCTGTCAGAAACAAACCCATTTATTCTGTTTTTGAAGAAAAGGAAGCTCACTTGCCAAGGTGTCTTTTTGTTCTGCAATTTGCATAACAATTTTTTTTCAAGAAATACTTTTATTTCAGTTTATTTATTTTAATTAAAATTCAAATTAGAGTCATATTCAGTGCTTACAACAATTATGGCTATATGTATATTTATTGAACATCAGTTTGTGAGGTTTTGAGTAATCCAAATAGTGTAATAAAAAGTTACATCTATTTTTCTTAGAATAAATATGTGAATGCCATTAAGATAGTGTCTGAGTTGTTTCTAAAACTAAATGGAAATGAGAGGTAAATACAATTTTATACAGAAAATATATTTTTTTTAGCAGAAGTCTTATGTCTCAAATGTTGCAGCAAAAGGTTCTATGCTTATTTCAAATCTACATGATGTATGTAATAGTGAATTTTCTTATGCTCAGAGCTTTGTTTAGTTAATTTTGTTCCTAGAGAGACAAATAAAAACAAATTCTTGTAAATCTATAATTTTCAGGGAAACTGTGTTCAGAGAGCTTTGGATAGTACTGCTTTATTAAATGGTAGGCACTTTAATGAGTGAAATTTTTTTGAAAAATTTTGAAAATATTTAAAAGAAGTAAGGACTTAACAACTTGCTGACTTCAAAACTAAGGGAGAGGTTTCCACCCACTTCTCTATTTTGGGGCTTTGGCTGCCCTCTGAGTTACAGGGAGTAAAGGAGTAGAATTCCTGTCCTGCCAGCCTGAAAGCAGGGACAAGCAGCAGCTGTCAGGCTGCTCCTGCAGCTGGGGGAGCCTCTGGCACTTGCCTGGCCAGCGCGTAGGGTGTCGGTATTTTTGTGATCGATTATATTTGGGATCCAAAGTGGAATGGTTGAGAGAAAAAAACGAGTTTGTGGAGCCTGCTGCTTCACCATCAGTCCTGATAAGTGACACCCTTCAGTGCAGGTGCCAGCTGTGGTTTCAGGCCCTGCCCAGGTTCTCTCCATTCACTGGGGGTAGGGGAGATGGGACATGGCCCTGGCCATTGCAGCTTTTTAATGAAATGCAATAAACCCCACTTCTTTGTCTTTTCAATGGAGTCAACATTTTCAGTGTAAGAAATGTCAAAATATTTTCTTTATTCTTATTTGCTTGTCAGAGCTGGTTTTTTTTTTTTTTTTCCCTAGCAATAATAATTTTATGTCATAATCATTTTATGTGGTTTATATGAATTCGAACTTAGGGTGTTGTTTCATACAGTGCTTGGCTTGAAATGTGCTGCTACTATTTTTGGCTGAAAGGAGTTGTGCAAAACATCATCCCTTGTAGGCCTATTAAAGCTCTTCAGTCCCCTATAAATATTGCATCATAGGAACTTTAAAAATATGCATTTTGTTTAGTAGTCCTGCATATGCTATATATGTTTTTTTTCTGACAAGCAGCATCCAATATCTAGTAAATCACAGTTCTGATAATCTTTTGAAAAGATAAATAATACTTTTATAAGCATGTAATGGCATCCTTCACAAAAATACATTGTTTAAGAAATATCAAAAATATTTTAAGGTAGGTTAATAAAGATATGTAACAGTGAAATAATCAAACAATTATCAGTACAAGACTGAAGAAAGTATGTTTTTAGCTGCTGTAGCATTTTTATGATTCCTCTTGAGAATGAGTTAGCTCAAATGAAGGTGTTCTGCCAGTTTTATTTAAAGATCCATACTTAAAAATGACTAATTTTATAGAATATATTTTCTGTTTATGTGCCTGTCAGTTTTAAACAGCCTTTTATAGGTAAATGCATGATGACAGTTTTATATTCTGTGTCATTTTGACACTAGAGTTTTTCATGCTATTGGAAGAATCCTGTAACAGATATTTATAGAATTTTTACTGTTATTTTGACAAATCAGACATTGTTATTAAAGTGATAAAAAAAGTATTTCTAATGCTTTTTGCATTAGAAGTTCTAAACTTTTTTTAAAAAAATTATGTATGTTTCCTAGTTCTATTTTAGTGAACCTTATACAGAAATTGTGTCTTTCTAGTTCCATTTTTTATAATAAAAATCTGTTCTTGGAACTTGTTTCTAAACAGGTGTATCAATAAAGGTCCACCCTTATTGCTCTTTCAGTCATTTTATTGTAAGTGTCTATAGCCAGCTGTGTATTCCATTAACTCATGAATATCATATGCTTTACCAGTGCTGGATGTGGATCCCCTTAGAGACAACTGGCTACCTGTAATTATCAGAGCAAACAAACACTGGTTTATTATCTGTAATACTGAAATATCCAAAAACTTGTGTTTTCATGGGTGATACGCTCTCAAGGTAGCAAGTTTGGAGGACTTCAGCTGTATTGTCCGTTTCAGTGAGTGACTAAGCAGTGGCTAAGCATCGAATAGTTTGGGTTTGAGCAGACCTTAAAGATCATCTGGTTCCAACCCCCTTGCCACAGACAGGGACACCTTCCACTAGACCAGGTTACTCAAAGCCCTATTCAAGCCAGCCTTTAACAATTCCAAGGCTGGGGCATGCACAACCTCTCTGGACAACCTGTTCTAGTGCCTAATCACCTCACATTTGAGAGTTTCTTCCTATATCAAAAACTTCCATCTTTCAGTTTAAAGATGACTTATCACTACAGGAAGAGAACACTGTAATTTCTAAAAAAATCTTTAAATTCTCTTCATCCCTAGGTGGCACTTCATATTTTGGTACTAAACCTGTAGACTACAAACAAATTGAAAAAACTGAATAAAGTTTTAATTTCTGTTGTCTTGAAAAAACCTGAAAACATTGGCAGGTGGCATAGAAAGTCAGTGAAAGGACAGAGACATTCAGCTGTGTCTAATGAAGGAGGTGACATTTCAGTAAACGGAATGTACTTAAATATGTGCTGTGTGTTGGTGCTCTTCCAAGGCTGCTGATGGAAGTGCTTCTGGAGAAAGGAGCAGTGCATTGAGGAAACTGCTGCTTTGAGCTGTGTTGTGAGAGTGGGACTGGGGACTGGCTAAGTGCCTGGTGGGAAGCACCAAGATAGCAGAAACATTCAAATACCAGCTGCTGAAGCCACAGACAGCTTTCAGGTCTCTCCTTGACAGATATTGCTAAACTATATTTACCCCAGTTTAGCTGCAGTTTTTTTCTGTATTCTGTTCTGGATATCCCTGTGTTATTTGAATTAGTGATGTAAATCTGCTGCTTGAGAGCAACATATGATGCATGGGAAAGTTTTTTTGCCACTATCACCCCAGAGACCTATGGCTTTTCAAATGAACTGTCAAAAGTCCAAATTCATCTTGCTTAACCTAGGGCATTTAATTTTAGGTAGCCTTGTTAGAAGCAAAGTCAGTCAAACCTGTGTCTGCAGTAGAAAACAGAGACAGATCAGGACAATGTTGGTTTTACAAGGATGGGACTATGGATTTACATGTTGTCCTCTGTTGCCTCTAGAAAGTGCTCAGGGCGAGCAGACATATCAGTAAGATGCTCAAAATGTTATTGTACAAACCTGGCCCAAGTCATGGTACATAAGATAGTATGAAAATATTAATTAATGTTAATATGCTAATAAGTTCCCTGTCAGGCTCAGGTACCTAAAAGAGACAAAGAGAGGGAGCTTTTTTCTATGATAAAATTGTCTGCTTGACTGAAAGTATTCATGCCAATACTGAAAAAGTATTCATGCTAATAACCATGTCATTTCACACCAAGGCAAATCTGGCTCACTGCATTTGAAATACAAACAGGTGTGTTTGTATGACCAAACAGCAAGACAGATAGCAAAACAAAATCAGAAATTTCTACTCTGTATATGTACATAGCTTCACTTTCTATGGAACAGAAAAAAAATTTAAATCCTCTTATTCATAGAACAAATCACAAGACCATGAAATGCTGCAGTGGTTTCTATTTGGCTAGAACGTTAAAACACACCTTTGCATTACACACACAAAAGAGACACCTAAACAATAAGTACTGACAAACTATTCTAAAATACACTTTACTGTTTTGAAAGTTTTAATTAATGAAAATCTCTTTTTGAATTGCTATAGGAGGGTCACATATAGAAAGATTAATGTGAAAAAGTACTCAGCAGTTCCCTGGCCTGATGAGTGATTTCTTGCCCTAGTTCTGGCATCTCTTGACAGTGCTGGTCACTGTTTCTGTTCTCTTGTGCTGTTTTAATCTGTGACTGTTCATTGGGGAACACTAATGGCAATGGTCAGAAATGAGTCAGTGATTGTATCATCTGCTTATTTTCTTTACAGCCAGCTTTACCCATTGTCTCACTGTACACAAAATTTTCCTGTAGTGAAGAACTCAAAAGTAGCTTGCTTCAGCTGCTCCAAGAAGCAGATATATGGGCACAGACCTGCATTTCATGATTGCTGGTATGGCCCCCTTTTATTGCAAACTGATCAAAAGAGCCTAAAAGTGGACAGATAAGGGATTTTATTCAACCTCCAGACAGGGAAATAGGTGAATTGGATTAATCTCAACACTTCTTGAAAGCCTGAAAATTGTCCACATGTCAGCTGCTCTTTGGGCCAAATGATAGTTTTTATTGCTTAAATTTGGCTGAGATCCATCCATTTTATCCAGAGGTAGGAGCAACTAACAGCAGTTAATCCCCATGCACTCCTGATAAATGTACATAAAGCTACAGAATACTTGTCAGCCTTGACAGGGTAAATGGAGAACTGTCCTTTTAAAGGCTACTCTGGCTGAGATGTTTCTTTTATCTCTATCTAAATAATATACATAAGATATGCTACTGATATGCTTGGATATTCTGTTTTCAATCTTCTGCACCTGCAGCATGTGCCTTTGCTATTGCTGCCAAGATTGAAAGGAGAGGGGGTAGGATTTGGAATGGAAATCTTGGGTGTGTTGTGTGTCCTGGCAGTGATACCCAAATCATTGTGATCCTGGTAGTCTTACCTTTCTCTCTGAAACTGTCCTGAACTGGGGCTTTTACATCTTATGTGCAAAGGTTACAAGAGAGAGTAGCTCTGTAATCCACATGATGGCCCCAGTTTACATCTGGAGTATGTTTGTATCAGCTGGATATAGAAATTTTTGTCTGCCATTGGACCCATATAAAATTATCTTTATTTTGCTGGTTGTGATAGCTACAGGTTGTTGTTTAGGAAATTGGGGGTGGAGGGGAAGGAGGAAGACAGGGAGTGAAAGGAGTAAATCTTTCTACTAGGAAAAATATGTTTTCAAATGTTCATTTTTTGAGAAATATTTTCTTAATATCTAATTGATCCCAAGATTAGGCCCAGAACAAGTTTATGTGCACATCTAGGCATACAGCAGCATAGACTGATTTTACTTGGGCATACAGAAGCAGCTGGAGAAAGCCCTGGCTCCTCCCATTTCTGGGGAGCCAGGTTTTCTAAGCATTGTGCAACGGAAAATTGCTCTGCCTTTTCCATAACTTTAAGCTCAGGGAAAAGATGCAGAGGACTGAGGTGTAAGAGTGCCTCAGTGCACAGAAAAGCATCAAGCTAGATAGATGTGAATGTCTGGCAATTATATATATGTCCTTTAGTTGGACTGTGGCCTGGGGATTCTGTAGCTTTGAGATCATACTGCATAGGTGCTGGTCATGCATATTGTAATAGCAATCTCCCTATTTCCAAAACAGACCCTGATTCATTCTCCTGTCATTGCACCAGGTATAATGCTTCATTTTAGTTCCCTGGCTAGTTGGTGAAAAGAGGAGAACACAATTCAATATTTCAAGTATTCAAGATGTAGTTGAGCTGAATTATTTTCTGATTGTACCTGGGTTTGTGTTTACTATTTGAAGACTTTTATTTTTGGGAAAACAGAGTTGCCACCATTTTTCATTTACAAGTTTCACACTCTTGAGCTTTAAGCTGGAAAATGGCAAAAGTATTGTTCTGGTGAGCTGGGAAAGATGTTTCTCTTGTCTAGTCTCTACTTTCTCTTAAAGCAGAACCTCTTAGAGGGGATCAGAACAATTATGCACTTTGTGAAGCTCTGGAAATACAGACGAGAACCTTCATCCTGTGCACATTTTACAGCGCAAACAAAATGCAAATGCAGAAAATTTAAAGGAGGTGGCAATTGAGTTTCTTGGGATGCAGTTTGATTTTGCCATGTGGAAAAGGAGTATTTAAATTTGTTTGGATGCATTTTGTTGGAAAATAAGTGTATAAAGCTAAATTGCTTTAAAATAGAGTGTCCTATTGGAGTTCCTTTAACATAGTCGAAAGCTATGTCACCCAAGGTCAGTAGTTACCTGAAATTTTCTAAAGCTGTCTTGTGTCCACTGAGAATTACTATAAGATTAACAATACATTTTAGTTTATACTATTGGATGTATATAGTAAGGACAATCAGTAGGTCACATAGTTCTGGTTTGAAAGCATATAACAAATTCCACTTCAAGAATTATTTTAGTGGCTCCAAGTATCTACACCTGAGCAGTTCTTTTCTTCTTCACTTCTGTGGGGTTCGCTCATGCCTTGCTGTTTTGTTCTGCTGTCTAAAGGAAAGGAGGTCTTCTCATCACCAAATGTAAATGCCTACATGGGGAGGTTCCTTGTGATTCATGGAGAGAAAGCTCTCGCACAGAACAATTCAAATTTTGAGCAGACCTCAATTTATTCAGTCTAAATTGCCATTTAAAAGAGCTTCTATCTTCCTGTCTTAACTGTATAAATAGTATATAGACACTCCTCCAAATTTATGCTGTTAAAGTTAGGAGCTATGGTTTGCCTGGCTACTGGCTGCATACTTGCTGGCATTGTCTTGTGAGAGGGAAATAGTGCAGATGGATGGGGGGTTTCTGATACCAAATAGTAGAATACTTCTGGAAAACTAATTCTGTTGGTGAGCCATATAGTCCTTGGGCTTTCTGTAGGTCTTGTAGTTCATTGTAATAGCTATTTTTTAGATGTACTATAACTCATTAGAAACTGGATTGAAACTTGAAGTATTATTAGCCATCCAATAGTTTAAGATACCAGTAATTCATGGGTGTCATTGATCTGAGGCAAATAGGTATTATTGCATTTGAACTTCATACCCCATTACTTACCTTTCAAGTCCATAAAGCATTACATAATGTTGATTCTAGAAACACTTTTAAATTGAGAAATAAATTTAAATTTCTGTTTTAATTCTTGTTCCTATAGTATTTAAAATGTATATATCAATGAAGAGCTGAAGTATACATTGCTGTATAGATGAATAAGCTGTTACCTTTCATACATGTTCCTATGGCAGGGTTGTCAGAGGAAAAAAGGCAGACTATCTTCAGCAACAATATACAGGGGTGTCAGTAGCCTTTGATCTTTTTGCTTATCCAGTTTTTTATTTTTGCAGTGTTTGTGTGTCTGTTCATTACTGCTTCTCTGTGGAAAAAGTGGGATACCTTGGGCAAGTTCACTTCTTCCAAAGGATTCTCACTGCCTCTAAGACTTGAAAGTGCAATTTGCTGTAAAGCACTAGGTAACAACGTAGAATTTGAAATCCATTACTCTGTACTGATAAGGTTTATCCTGAAGAACCTTTATGTACACTGACCATGGCTTGGAAAATGATATCAGAAAAATCAGAATTTTTTTTTCATTCAGTTATAGTATTATATTCAGTGTAGCAAGAAATGGTTTTGCATGACAGTACACATGTAAATGTCAATGCATATGTCATTTACAGTTATCTGGGTGTTCTGTGAGATTCACAGTCATCATGTTGGAGAAAACTGTCTCAGTTGCACTAAATAAAATGTGCTTAGTAAAAATTGCTAGCAATTTTTTTTCTAGACATATAATGACATGGTAAGAATACAAAACAAAACTACCAGAAACAAACCATTTCTCAAGCAGTAATATCTATGGGACAAGTGATCTAAATTGGTGGAACAGGGAGAGTTCATCACTACACTGCAAAAGGACTTGAAATATAACCTAAAGGCAAGTGAAATACTGATTCCAAGCTTTGAAATAACAGCAACAAATTTACCTACAGACAGAAGATGCATGGAAGCAATAAACGAATTATACAAGTCTTACACACGCAATCTGATTATTCTGACCAAAGTGTTAATTGGATCCTAACTGCCAGATCTGATATCTGTAGTCTTGTAGTGGGAACCTTTCAAAGTGATGAACTGTAATTCACCGAGCTGCTTGAAGCACTTGTAATTTACTGCATGTCATGCTATGAAGAGCCTGACCTAATGGACTTTAC
>NC_081289.1:50715620-50730620 GCF_030490865.1 Poecile atricapillus
CATGCTCATCTATCTAATTTCCAATATCAATGTTTTCATTCTGTGTCATAGCTTTTCTTTAGTTTGTATGTTCACATACAGTAATAAAGCAATTTACATTTGTTCTTGACTTAAATGCCATTTAGATATGTTCAAAATGGTTTGTTTCGACATCTGGAATTTTATTTGTGTGCCAAACAACCACATAGGATTTATAAGTTAATTTAAAAAATGGGGGAGAGCCTGCAACAAAAACATGAGAAACTTCAAAGCACAATGGACCCTCCATCTGGGTCCATCATGGAGCCCAAGGATGTAGGTGTTCTTCAGAGGCTGTCCCACCTGTTTTGTTTCGTAGGATTGCATACCAGTCATCTTCGTGGCAGAATTAGGAGCTCAATGGCTTTGAGGATGCCACGCAACAAATAGGTTGCAGTTACAAATCATGTTTCACTTTGTCACTTCAGTTTTTTCTTAGAGGTTTAACCAGGAATTTTGGGGACTTTGTGGCCCGCTCAAAGGAACAATGCAGTCTCTTCACTGGGTCAGGACTCTACCTGAATTGATTCTAGATACATTGAGAGATTTCTACAAAAAAAAAGTCAGAGATTGCCTTTCTGCTACATTTTTGTAAAATCAGATTGGAAATCTTGGAAAACACAGGCATTAAATGAAAGAAATATACCTAATGCATATGATTGGCCATAAAATAGCAGGTTTCAGATAGTCTTCCAAACCAGATAACACAGTAGCATTGTGCCTGTAAGAAATAAAGTACAGCCTGGTGTATCAATGAAGGCTGTGAAATGTACCAATTTATATTATTTAAAGACAATTAGAGAAATCTCTTTGCTTAATGTGTTCTGCTAATGTAAATTTCAAGCAGTTTTCAAAATGCCTTGTCCTTTATCTGTGGGAAAGAATATATGTTATATACATATGATACACACATGTATCATTACATAAAACTCTTATAAAGGCAATATTATCTGCATAAATCTGTATTTTTACTAATGATCCTGACTGCCAGTTTTTTTCATGCTTCTGTCTGTCATCCTGAAAAACAGGTATATTAGTTCTCTATCTTATACAGTTGAACTGTTGAACATTACAGGAAAAACAAATTTTGTCAGAAAATCTGTTAGAATGTATTGCAAAGCAGGTGTGTTTCCATTTATAAGAGCATGTACGCAGTTAGGGAGATTCAGAGCAGATACCATGAAAGCTAACAAAAATAAGCCTGGTGGAGGGAATCTGTATTTCAGACTGAGGAACAGAGGACTCTTGTGGTACCATGAGTCTTGCTAAATGTCTTACAGGCTGGGGTCTTTAGCACAGAGTATGAGCAAATCAGTGCCACTTAGAGAGTTAGGTAGATTTTCCCTCAGTTTAGATCAAAATATCCATATTTTGGTACATATTATAATAGTAAGCATGCAAGTGTTAGGAAAGTTCTTGCAGGGTTTAAAGGTTAAAGGTAATAGTTTAATTGTGAAAGTATCCATTTCCCTCTCTATATTTCTCCTCCTATCTGTGTGACCTGTGGTAGTTGAATAGCATCACTGAGATAAAATTGTTACAAGAAGACGAATTCAGATCTCAAGTAAACAGAGGAAATTCTTGGTGGCTTTGGAGGGAATTGAATAGTGACTCTACTTGGTGAATTTTATACTTTGCTTATGCATCCCAAAGTTGTAGAAAACCTGTTAGTCTTGTCTTTAGTACTTGTTAAACTTAAAATAAAACATTATTGTATGTGTATTACAGTGCTACAAAACTAGATGTTAGAAAGTGTAACAACCAGAATTAGTCATCTGAAATTTAAGTGTCTACTCAAAGTGAGTCTGCACTCCATGGAGAGAGACAGGCACATTCACAGTGTGGGCTTAGTTTCACGTTAAAATAAATCTCTAAACTAAATCAGATATACTTTACTCAGGATTTCTTTATTCTGTTGATAATGGAAGGAGTACAGGGATAGATGAGCTTAAATTCCTCCCAAGTTTCTGAGTGGAAATCTGGTTTGTCTTTTCCACTTGTATTTTAGAGTAAAACCTTCAGAATTTTTATTCTTAAAATTCATTTGATGTTTTCTAAAAGATTGTCGGACTTTTTAGTAAAGGTTTATGTTTACTTTCAGACTCTTAATTAGTCAGTGTTTTAAGACCATAGTTTATGCTATGATGAATTGTGTGAAAAGTGGTATTCTGTGTAATATTATATGAGGTAATTTCTTCTAAAATAAAATTTCAGTGGATTTGTGTTTCTTTTTTCCTCTGTTTCATTAATACAAAGTCTTTTGGGATAGATTCAAGTAATAGAAACATTAGAAGGGATTTTCCTCCTAAAATTGGCTCATGATTTAATTTATTAACAATAATATTATTTTTGCTGATTTACAGGAGACTGGAGTGTTCCAATACATCTCACAAAGCAGTATTTATATGCTAGCTTGCTATTATATGCAGAAAAAACATTTGAATTTTGCTAGACAAGCGAGTGGCTGCTTTTTCATGGGTGGAAAGCCTGGCTTGCTGACAGCTGTTTGACCGTGTCCTGGGTAGCTGGAGCAATGCTCTCACATCACAGTGTGCCTGCCACAGTGCTGGACAATACTCCAGGTTCTTTCGTAGGATTTTTCTCTCCTACCTACACAAGGAAACATACTTCCTGTGTCTTTCCAACTCACACATGTATTTCTGAGAACATGTGCATATGTGGGTGGTTATGCATTTGCTGATGCTTGATCTCACTGTATAACAAGTGGAAAATAAAGCCATGTCCAAAAGAGCACCTATACAAAAATGCAGTTTAGTGGAAAAACTAATAATCTAATGCCAAGGTTTCCCAACTTTCAGTTTTCAGTTAGGAATGCTGAGAAAACAATTCTCGGTAGAGACCAGGTGACTGAGGTAGCAGTCCTTGCTGTGTACTCTGATATGTCCATGATGTTTTTATTCCTTTATAAATCAGACCTTCTTAAAGGACTAGCTGAGCAAGAAAGTTTTTCTTCTACTGAAGTGATGTTTTATGCAAAATTTTTTTTAGGCTAAGTGTCTTTATTGTGGAAAACATTTACTGCTTAAAGATACTTATTTTGCTGTCTGCCTTAATCATATCCTTTGAAACAGTCTCAATAGATTTTTCTATTCGTAACATTATGACACTTGATAAGATGATTGATTATGAAGTGTTGAGAGCCCTGCCATGTGATCATTTATTTTTAAATACACATTTGTACTAGCCAACGTTTAAATTTCTTGCAGGAATACATAAGAGATACGAAACATAAAGCTTGAGTCTGATCGAAACTGATGCCTCTGGAAATAGAGTGCCACAGTACTGTGGCCTTAAAATAACAGATTCTGACTGAAACTGGAACTTTACAGTGATAAATACTATGTAAAAAATTATGGTCCATCTTTGGTACAAAATAAAAAAGATGTATTGCTGTAGTGCAGGCAAAGTAAAATGTGTTTGACGATGATATCTTTCTTTCCCTGTGCAGGTGCCTGTGTCAGTGGCCATGATGACTCCCCAGGTGATCACCCCTCAGCAAATGCAGCAGATTCTCCAGCAGCAAGTGTTGTCTCCGCAGCAGCTTCAAGCACTTCTCCAGCAGCAGCAAGCAGTTATGTTGCAGCAGGTAATGTGTGTTACCTGCTTTGGACTGTTAGCACAGGGCATTCACACAAATATCAACCAGATTTTATGGGTCTTATTTTGTAATATTTCATTGCTCATTGCACCAAAAAGAATGAAAATAAACATGAAACTTCTCTGTGTCCAAATTTATTTTTTTTTAAATTGCAGAAGTGTGAAATCACACTTTGAAACATTCAATATTATATTAAAACCAGCAACAGAAGCAGTGGCAGATGCATTACAAATACCAAACAAATTGATGTTTAAATTTTCAAGCGCTTAGGCACATTTTAATTGTAGACCTGCCAAAGGAAGTGCAAATAGAGTTGTAGATAATTGTTGCTTTAAAATTCATAACATTGTAGTGCTCCCTTTAGTCACATAAATGGCATGCGGTTATGAAATTTGAACTTAACAGCTTGTTTCATCAAGGGAAAAGGTTTTTTTATTTTGTTTTTTTACATATTAAAAATTTGTCCCAGATAAGGCTAAGAAGGAGGAGGAGGTTGCTATTTCCTTAGCAGAAAATCTGTCAGCTAATTGAAAAATATGTGAACTTGTTATTCATACAGTAATTATTGATAGTGTCAGTGATCAGTGCCTTGGTGTAACGCAGAGTGAATTTTTGGGTGCATGCTTAATTTTCATACAGAAAATGATGTGTCTGTTTGTCATAGTCATAGCTCAGTCACTGAACTGTATGTTTAAACATTTTAATATCCAGTACCATGATCGTTACAGGCAATTCACCTTCAGTTGTGAATCCAGCATCCTGCTAAGCAGATTGACAGATTAATTACTTTTTTCCCCTCAGAAGCAGACAGTTTTGTTTGGCCTTAGTGACTTGTAGGTTTCTTGCGAGTGGATGAGTGCAGCTTCTGATTTGTTATATAGGACATTTAAGGAACTTAGGTATAGTTATTTGAGGAGTTAATTTGGCTCTTGCATTCCCTTTAGAATACAGATTTTCTATACCCTTCTGTTTAGGATATTTTGGAATCTGCATTGGAAAATTTCAGAACCGCCTTGGAAAAAAATGTATGTAGATCTGCCTCTTCAAATCACATTTTTGTTATGAGGTGATACTTAATGGCTACGCTACCATATGCCAATCTAGAAGAGTTTAGGAGATTTATAATACTTGAAACTTTTGCCTTTATTTATTAAAGTCAAAATGGTTTATTCAGCAACAACTACAAGAGTTTTACAAGAAACAGCAAGAGCAGTTACATCTTCAGCTTTTGCAGCAGCAGCAGCAACAACAGCAGCAGCAACAGCAACAACAGCAGCAACAACAGCAACAACAGCAGCAGCAGCAACAGCAACAACAGCAGCAGCAGCAGCAGCAGCAACAGCAGCAACAGCATCCAGGAAAGCAAGCAAAAGAGGTAGGAGCCAAGACCCTTGCTGATGCAACTAGTCTGAGCTGTCAGAAGCTTAGAAAAGACAAGACCAGTTTAGATCTTTTCCTATAGCAAGGATGCAGCTATCAAAGATTTGTTCTTATATTTTTACTGGGCTTAATAGCAGTGCTGGTATAATTCTCCTGCTCCCCTTTGTGAGACATAGGATTTGAGCAGTCTAGTCCTGCTGTCGTCTAATGTTCGCTAATGAATCTGAGTGTGCAAAGAACAAACTGTATGGTGGACTCTGTACTGATTATCTTGTATTCACAGGCAATCTGTGTTGGGGAAGGAGCCTTACTTTGCTCAGTGGCACAGCTCAGAGAGCATGCAAATTTAGTCCATGGCTGAAAAAGAGCGATTGAGCACAGATTTCAAAGTCATAGGCCTCTGATTAATGAACTGCTACTGTAGGTTTGAAGTGGCGAGTAGAAAGTTACAGTTTGATGTGCTCATAAATCAACCTGACAAGTGGGTTTCTCAGGCCTAGCTTGCACTTGTCAGCAAACTGCATCAAATATAAACAGAATACAAACAAAACATGTTGAAGTAGTTAAATTGATCAGCAGGTATCCTAGACGTTGTCTTCAAGCTGCCCATTATGCAAACGTCGAGGAAGCAGTTGTGACCTCCTGAGGCTTTGTTTCTGTTTGGATTTGTGAATAGAATTTCAGACAGCCATCAACTACGGAATAGAAATTGCTCCCTTATTTCTCCGGAGGCTCTGGGCAATCCACATGACTTGCTCCATTATGCAGTCTGTTTTCCAGTGAGCGCATCAGAAGTTTCTCTTTTCCCCAAACTAGAAAGGAAAGGTCTTCCACAGCAGCTTGTCTTTTTCTGAAGTGTGACTGCCTTCTCATACCCTCCTGAGTCTTTGTAGACTCAAGTTTGTCTTGAAATGCCTCACAAAATTGGAACCTGTACTTTTGCTCCATAATAGGGCATTTCGTTTCCTTGAATGCCATGCTCCTTGTAATATATTCCAACATGAAAAGAGAGGGAGCTAACAGGCCAGTGAAAGGACGGCTACATCCCAGTTTACTAATAGATCACTGGAGACCATGTTCATGGGCCACTGCAGACCAAACTTAGTCAATTGGAAAAACAAGAGTGCCTTCAAATCACAGGCTGCTGTAAAAAGTTATACATTTAGCATAGATAAATCTGTTATCATCTGCCATGAGCTGAGTTTTTTTTTATTTGAAACAGCTGTTATATATTTTTTCTTGACCCTTTTCTTTAGTGTGTCATTAAGTGTATCTTGCCATTTTCCCTGAAGCCTAATATCTTAAATGAATATAATAGAAAATTTCAAACACTTTCACTGCCTGGGTATTCTACAAATAGCATTATTATTTAATAACTGAGATTAAAAAGAAAGAAGTTGATTTTATGTTTTTGGCTTTCTAGCCTTTACTACACACTTTATTTTTTGCTGCATTTGCTTTTTCTTTTTTTTCCCCCTGTTCTCTTTGTAGCAGCAGCAGCAGCAGCAGTTGGCAGCCCAGCAGCTTGTCTTCCAGCAGCAGCTCCTCCAGATGCAACAACTTCAACAGCAGCAACATCTGCTGAACCTTCAGCGTCAGGGACTCATTTCCATCCCACCTGGCCAGTCTGCTCTTCCTGTCCAGTCTCTGCCACAAGGTATTTCAGTAATATATGATTGGAGATATTTCTAAATTCACAACTTTTTAGCCATTCCATTTGCATCTGAACTTCAGAAGTTTCCCATTATGACACTTAAGCGTATTTTGTCCTTTATTATTCACATTACCAAATTTTCTGGACACTGATAAATACGCTTGTAAAAATAAAGCCAGGTTTTTATTGTTTTTTCTGGATGGAAGGTGCATATTTATTGAGCTTATGTGCTGAAAACAATTTCTAATAGCAGCACTTCAAGCATCATTGCTTTTCTCTGAGGAATCACTGAAATCTGATTTAGTGGAATGTTATTTCATTAATATAAACAAACAGCTATAAAATACATTCAACAGTGATACTAAAGTCATTCTTTTCTTTTTCTTCTAAGAAAATAAAGTGTTTGGCATTGAAAAAGCACTTTGAATCTTCAATTTATGACAAGTGAATTTAGGGACAAGCCTTAGGATTTATTTTCTTCTCTATTCCTTTGTATTAAATAGGTTAAATAGAACAACAAGTTTTGAAGGTGATGATTCCAATAGTAATGAACTGTGACTGACAAATAACCAAAGACTTTTTGAAAAAAATTTCCTTTTGTCACTTTGATCAGGATTTCTCAATGATGAAAATGATCTCAAATTCCACTACTTGAAAGAAAATAGGGCACACATTTTTGAAGCGTAAATTAATGTGGAGATAAATGCTGCTTACATTTTAAGATAAGGTCAAAGTCTTCCCATCTAGGGGACTCTGCCTATAACCTGTGAGGCATGTGTTTCTGTTTGTTTTACCACAGAGAGTTGAGTTAAGTATCTGTCATAAAAATTACACAATAATCTGATCTCTTATACCTCAGTCCTGAAATGAGCATTGTTTAGACTATGTTCATGACAGGTAACATTATTTTTAATTGGTCTTTATGCATGTAACTTGTTCCTCCACCAGATAACTATTATGAAATCAAAATTTCAGAAATCAGATGAGCAAAAGCAGAGTACACAGTATATAGACAATGATCTTAAAAAAACCCAAAACCCCAAACCAAAACAAACAAAAAAATAAACCAGAAACCAGAACATCAGAGATTACAAATAAATGTGTTCATTTCATTGTGTAAAAAAGTTGTGTAAAAAAGCTATGACAAGCATATCTAAAGCTGTAAAAGCTACAATGAAAATGAGTCCTACTACAGCAAATAGAATAGCGGTGGGGAGACAACTTGATTCATAAACCTGGCGATGAGAGCCTGGTAATGCTGGTTTCTTTTTGTACAATTGGCTTGGACCAGAGTCAGAAAAAGCATGAAACACAACTTCCCTCTGAACTGCTTTACCTTTTGCTAATCTTCTCTTGTGCCATCTGTTGCTAGAGGAATTCCTCAGGTTTTCCCTCACATTAAGCTATCCCCATAGATTTTCCTCAGCACTCCTACCCAATTGCATTGGTATTCATCATTTTAATGCAACACTCATTGTACTACTTCTAGTATAAAAACTGAGGAAAAAAAAACTTTCTAATAGTTCCTAAGAGTAAACGGTTCTTTTTAAAAATTGTGTTTTACTCAAAAAATTAAGTCCAACTGAACGCATGACAGAAAATATTGATAACAAAGAAATAAGAAACTACAAAATTTTATATTTAAAATATATATGATTGTTATTGTTGAAGTAAATTAATCTCTTTTTTTGCTTTTGCCTTGGTATTTTTTCATAATAATGAATTACATACAAGTATTTATTTCTTCTATTTTAAAATTAAACCTTCAGAATTGAATTAAGGTAATACACAGTAGATGTGTGAAAGTATGATTTTCTGCTTCTACTGTGCTGTGAGAGATATAAGATAGTTATGCAGAAGGATTTACATGTGTAACAGAAATATTTTATATGCATCCATCCAGTTTGCTCAGTTACATGGGTGGCTAGAACACTGAAAGTAACACAGGGGATTTGTGTTTGTAAATTATTGGTCATTAAGAGTCTCATAAACCACAAATTATTATTGGCAAAGGGGTTTACATTTGATAATGTGAAAAGATGTATCTTACAAGCACAGCTGTGAGGTTTTCATATATAAACAGTATTTTCTGCAAGATTAGTTTCTGCCTTTAAAGAACAGAAATGTTTCCCAGGTTTTCTTGATGGTCAGGTATCACAATTATGATGCAATAGGTACATTAGCGTCTATTTTGTGACCAGTTCTTCACTATGCTGTATCCAAACCAGTGATCTGCTGTGAGTTACTTCCAGGTACTGCTGTGTTGATGCTTGTTAAATGCAAACAACTGTAAATCACAGCAGTAAAAAACCCCAAACAAACTAAACAAACAAAAAAAACCACCAAAACTCCAAGTCTTGATCGGTCCATGTTGGAAAAGGAAAAGCAGTTGCATGGATGGTTTTTACAAGTGACAGTTTTATTAAATATTTATTCAAACATAAAAATAGAGTAGATAGAGGTTAAAAGCATAACGAAAGTAATATTAAAATCCCCAAATTACTGGTGTTTGTAAATTTCATAGGAAAACAGTATTTGACCTTTTTATTATAGTCTGTAATTTTTATTCCACTCTTAGTCTTCTTTTTGATCCTTTCCCCTTTAATATATTGTGGGGAGGGTATTTTAAGGGTTGTCATAGCCTATGAAACTTTAAAACTTACCCTACTTTTACATCCAGACTGAGATGTCTGTCAGCCATTTCACAAGCCTCTAGTAAAAAGAGAGTTGGATTTTTAAGACACAGAAACCACAAAATTGCCATAATTTACAATTAATTACACATTCGCTTATTAACTTTATACTTTTTAAGTGCCTGCCCGCAATCCTTTCATCCTAAAAGGAAGCATTTCAGGGTCCTCTGAAGAAGTGATAAAATTAACCAGCCTGAGCCTAGAGAGAAATATCATTTTGCCCTAAAAAAACCCTAGGTGAGCTAGGCAGCCTGGAGGCACAGCTCCACCTGCAGAGGAAGGGGCTGCCCAGCAGATGCCCAGACCCATGGGAGAGAGACCATCGCTGCAGCTGCTGCCAGCCCTCCTACATTCACTCAGCTCCTGGGGCAGCTCTTACTCAGCACACTCAGGACCCAAAGTTTGATGATCTCAAATTAAATCCCTCTCACTAGAAGATGAGATATCTGATGACCTAAACAGATGTTTTCATTCTTGGGTTTGTTTTTTTTTAGTACAGTTAGTTTATTTTTTTCAACAACAGGAGGAAGCTTTTGAAGTAAATTATGTACTTTGTATATCATGCCACATAAAGGAATACATTATTTCATTCTGATTTGTGATTACATTTGCAGGCAACTGTTATTTAAAACACTAAAGTGGGTTTTTTGCAGTGGTGCTGGAATATCCCCCATGAACTCAGAAGAAGTAATTACTTACCTTCATTAAACAATTACAGACAGTATTACCATCACCCTCGTTACCCATCTCTTTAATGCAATAAATTAGAGCCTGACTTCTTTGCTTGCTTCCTTAAAACCTAGGTTTGTGCTATACAAATATGATATAAACTCAAGAACAGTTTTAGGACTTGCAAACAACTCTTTTTCATTTTTCCCTTAGCTGAGTTTGCTAATGAGTGTTGTTATCTAAGGTAAAGAAGGACTCCAAGCAGTAGTCTAAAAATGAGCTGCTTTCATAATTCAAAAAAAATTTAAAAATCCCCTTCACCCACTTTGTTTCCATACTTCCTCCAGAAATAAATATTTCTGTAAATAACTACTAATCTATTTTAATAGCTTTGAATACTTCATGGTGAGATGGCTACTGAGAAGTATTAAGAGCTTCCTGTGCTTTTTCATAATTTTTTGTTGAATCTCTTTCAGTAGTCTGAGTTTATATGTTCTCAGAATAAAACATCACCTAATAATTAGATTTGCCATACAATAAAAAACAGTCTTTACATCTTTCTACTATATCTTATTAACCAAAAAAAAGCCATACTCAATGAAAATTCTGAATTAACAGATACTTTCTTGTACTTTTCAGGACCAGAAATGTGAGCTCTTTCATAAAAAATAAAAACGAACCAAAAACAAAACCCTCAATATCTTGATTCAAAGAGCATCAGCATTTTTAATGTTTTGCATTCCATCAGATCTAGATACCATGACCACATGTTACCTAATTTTGGTTGCTGAGATGAAATACAGAAGAGAGATTTTAAGATACCTCTGGAAAAAACCATGTCAGGCTGAAGAACCTGGGTTTGAAATCACAAGATCTCTGGGCTTTACATTCTTTTCTGCATTAAATCTAGTATTCTTGAAAAATGATATGTCAAACTTACAAGGTCTGGCAGTGACAGAAGGTGTATATATTTCTGATGAACTCTTCATATTAAAAATCTGGTTTCCTATCTTAGCTGCATCTTCAGTGGCAAGATAAGAGAATGCTCACAGCTCTTCTCTTGCCTGTGTTTCGTAGTCTTTACTTCAGTCAGAAGCATATTGTACTGTAGGTTTCCATGACTTCATGCAAACTTGAGCCAGACAACCCTAACACATATGTATGAATACATTCAACAAGACATCGCTTTTTGTGACCTAGGATGAATCCTGGAAACTACATGTTTCCAGGCTGCAAGTGGAGTAGAGAGCAAGTTTAAGCTCTTTTTTGTTTTATGTTTATGAATTTAAGGATTTATGAATTTATGAATTTATGTTTTACTCTTGTTGATTGTGCTGGTAAAACAGCATCAGCTTTATTGTTGGCATTAATCCATTAATAACACTGAGCTCATTATATGAAACTCTTTATTTTGTTATATTAGTGGGGCTCTTTTTCATTTTATAGCTGGCTTAAGTCCTGCTGAGATTCAGCAGTTATGGAAAGAAGTGACTGGAGTTCACAGTATGGAAGACAATGGCATTAAACATGGAGGGCTAGACCTCACTACTAACAATTCCTCCTCTACTACCTCCTCCACCACTTCCAAAGCATCACCACCAATAACTCATCATTCCATAGTGAATGGACAGTCTTCAGTTCTAAATGCAAGGCGAGACAGGTAATTCTGATGAGATTTCAACTGTGCTTATCATTTGACGTGAAGCGGTTGTATAACATCTGAAGTCACATGATTTCCAATCAAAAAATAGCGCTTAATAGAGGTTACTTGAGAGATTGTGGAAACCTGATTTTCCAGAATTCTTTATCAATAGGGCATAATTTTCAGTAATGATGTCTAACTATGCAGACACAACAAAATTACCTGCATGTGGTTTTATAACTCGTGAACTTACGGTAGTTTGGGTAAAAGTTAGAAATCACAGAATCAAGTGGGCTGGTGTAGGGGTGTAAATGCACATTTGTGGGGACATTTGTAGGTGCAGTTTCATTCATGTTTAACACACCTGGCAGTCAGGCCCTTACTGTTGAATCACACTCCCGGTTTCATTGACAAAGTCCATCTCTATGAGTTGTCAAGGCTGTAATTCTAGAATCTGCAAAGATTTTATGTTAGAAGTGCTTCAAAACAGTATATTAAAGCAGCTTTCATGTTGTTTGTTTCTTGTAAAAAGAACCACTAAATTTTCTGTCTTTTATGCATGACAATAATGATATTTCTTACAAATTTTCAATGTTGTTAGTGTAATACGGTGATATTACACCGTATAGATGAAGTTCAAATAATTTTTCAGACACATTGACAGATATTATTTACTGTTTCTTAATTTCAAGTAATGGATTAAATACAAGAGTATATAGTATCTGTAACACTTACCAATAATTATATTAGTGTAGTGAGATATTTATGATGTCAATATAAGATGAAATTTAATTGTATCTATATAACCTAAATTGTAAGTAATTTTATTTTCAAATAAATTTTCCATTTAATTATTTTAACACTTATGAGACTATGATTTAAATTCTCATATGAATGTCAGAATAGTTTTCCATCATTATTTTGTATTATTTAAAAATCTGAATACCTTCACGGTAGTACTTTTAGTTAGTATAACTTATGTGGTTATATCTCACAGAATGGTTCTTTGCTTCAGGATGTTGCCCACATCTACAGAATAATTCCCTCAATTTCTTTGATAAGTCATCATGGATGAAACAATTGCAGACTTATTTGAATGTTCCAGAAAAAGGCATGGAGTACAGCTAGGGATTTTTATGAAGCCACATAGTTAATGAAAGCAGTGCTTGTGAACAAAAATATTTATTAATGAAAGCAACTTTATTTTTATACATGCTGAGCAGAAAATTCAAATACTTTTTGAACATTCACAATATTCAGAAATTCTGAGTGTCAGTCTTCAATATTTATACTCATAATTGATCAGTTCTGAGTGTATTTTTTATTTATAGGTAAATGTTACACCAAGGTCATATGGCATAATTAGCATACGGTATTATACAGTCATCTTATTTTTTCATCCTTTATTAACAGTCATCTTTGGCTCTATTTCTTCTCTAATTGGAACATCATCTAGCCTTGGCAGTTGAACTATTCAATAGAACGATTAAATTTTTCTGACTGCTCTGAGCTAAATTGACCTGTTTTGACCTGTTTGTCACTGATCGTAACCTGACAGGCGCTAGCAGCCTCCAACGATTATGGCTTTTGAGATGAATCTGATGCCTTATTCTTTTGCTACAGCTCGTCACATGAGGAGACTGGGGCCTCCCATACTCTCTATGGTCATGGAGTTTGCAAATGGCCTGGCTGTGAAAGCGTTTGTGAAGATTTTGGACAATTTTTAAAGTAGGTGGATTTTTATTCCTTGGTACAAAATCGTTCAAGGCAAGGGAAAGTGAAAGATGGCAAACAAAGTTTTACTGTAAACCATATCAGAGATTTTTTCGTGTGTATTTCAAGCAACTGGATAATCGAGGCTATCGGCAGAGGGTCAAATTGTTATCCTTTCTTTCATGTTGAACACTTTTGCAGGCCTTTCAATAGCACAGTGTTTAATCCTCTTATTATCCTTTACTGAAATGGAGCCTCAGAAAATTTGAAGAGATGCTTTAGATTTTATATTGGATAGTAGGAGTATGAAAAAGCACATTTTAAATTCTGACAGTTTGTGTGAAGTGGGAATTACTGTGTATAGTATAAATAACAAAGCACAAAGGCCTGAGCATGACCATTTAACTCTCCCTTAATAATCTATTTTTGCTTTTATTCTTGCATGTGCACAAGATACATAGGAAAAAACCCACTGTGTACAGGTGGGTTTGCACCTTTCAGGACTGAAAAGTGATACCATTGCTTCTTCAGCATTTGATTTAGCCAGCTATTTTCTAAATCAGAGCATTTAGGAAATAAGTGACACAGCTTTTCCTTTTCATCTGCAGCTTCTTCGAACTGCAATGGGTTTCTGCAGTTCTTCATTTTTATTTATTTCAAAGTATTTACTAGTATTTCTATGTTCATTTGAATTCTCAACATCAGCACTGATTTGCTACCTATGTACATTTTGGACTGGTCTTTGTTAGAAGAGCCATACTCATTTGGCATGCAATAGATCTTAATGGAAAGCTACAGATAGGCTTATATAGATGAGTAACTTCAGGGGCTGAGACTCTTATGTTGTCATGGTGCAGCTAACAGGGTGAATGAACTGTTTCATGCTTCATCAACAATTAAGTTAATTAGCTCATTTGAAATTGCACTGCTTTGTTGCCAGGATGTTGGCAGAAACATCAAAAAGATGTGTTTACAAATGGCAAACTACGGGGTATATAACAGGAGCACCTTAACAGCAGACCATAACCACTAAGTATTACAATAACTTTTATAATAGAATTATAGCAATAGTATTCATAAAGTATTTGCAATGCTTTCTCTGTCTTTCAGTTTTAAATTAAGTAACTTTCACTGACTTGCAAATTGTACGTAGGTATCACTCCTGACAAATTTTTGTTTATTAGTGCATTAAGTGGAATGTCAAAACAATGGCTTATTATTAAAGGAAATGGTATTGGATTTAAAAGAATCTGATTTACATGAGTTTGTATTAAAAGGAAAATGAAATCTCCCAAATTCTATGTAGTGTTCTAAGTATTATTAATAATAAGAATTTAAACTCATTTAGCTTAAGCATTTTCCTTTTCAAGGAAAACTACATTTCCTGAATACGTCCATCCATCTAGCCTATAGTGATGCTAATTCTTTGGGCAGACTTTGCACATCCATTATGTCAGGTCTCTTGTTATAATCCATGATCAGTAAAACCATTTTGATTTAGGCAGTGTAGTACCAGGTTTACAGATGCTATTGCTTTCCTGAACCAAATAACCCTGGAAAATGTGAAAGTGACACATAACATCTTGATAATTCTGGCTCAGAAGCAATCAGG
>NC_081289.1:50735620-50740620 GCF_030490865.1 Poecile atricapillus
AAACCTGTAACTCAGCTCTTCAGGATCACTTTCCAGTCCTCCAACATATATTCTCCCCTCAAAAATAAATATTTTTTCCTCAATTATGAATCAAGTTAGCATGGGATTAGTGAAAAATGAAGACAAGATAAAAGACTAGGAATATGCTGATAAAGTATGAAAATTAACTATCACAATTTGTACATAACTTAAAAGTCATGACAAGAAACAAAAAAAAAACCAAACAATCCTCGAAAAAAACCCAGCCAAACAAAAAAAAAAACCCACCCAGCCAACCAGTCAACCCAAAACAAATTTAAAAACAAACAAACAAAAACAAACACACAAAAAAGGAAAAAAAAAACAAAAACAACTAACCCTTTGGAATAATTTCCAGCCTTCTGTCTTGGCAGATTGACACATACTGGACCCTGACAGTGCCTCAACTTAATACAGAGAAAAGTTATCTTAGAGGTTTTTAAAAATGTATTAGACCTAGTTTTTCTTTCACTATATTGCCTGTACTTGCATGATAAATAAAGCAAGCCTACTTCACAGGCAAGAAAGATCAGAAAAAAATAATTCTTAAAACAATTTTTGCACTCTTACCATTTCTATAAGTAGCTTTTTTCCAAAATGCAAAGCAAAATGCACAGTCAAAGTATGGTATAAAAAAATGTGTGAATCTCACCAGTTTCTGAAGATTACTGTGTTAACTCTCAAGAAACTTGCAACATACTCCCAAGTTACCGTGTAATCATATTGAAATTCCATTACACTGGACTTCTCCCACACTGCATACTGCTCTTACATTTAAAGTTCCTCAGGGCAAGGACTATGTCTGTATCTATTTTGTAAGGTGTTATGCAAACATATGGTGTTGTAATAACTAATAAATAATCATGAGTATGCACTAGCCTCAAACGGGCAGGGGGATCTTGTATACCTGTATTCTTACTTACTCTGATGTTATCCACATGTACCTGTGGGCATACACAGGTGAGCATACATGCACATGGAAGCTCAGTGTACTGGTGTGTACTGGTGATAGTGGTAATGGTGGTAATGATGCAGAGGTAAAATCTGTCTTCAGATCTTTTTTCTGGCAATTTTGTACCCAATTAACTGAAAATATTAAACCATTACATTAACAGGCCATGCACTATCATGCCTGTTTAATTGAGGGAGTAAAATTTTTCTAAATCAAAATTTCAGAAAACAAGTAAGCTGTATGTTCTGAGCAATTACCTGCTTTTTAAACTGATTGTGCATTTTTGCAATAATGGGGGGATGAAGTCAGTTCCTCTGAAAATAAATAAATTATAGGTTTTATGACTCACATAAAGAAAATGTGTCCTTGGTGATGCTTGAACTTAGCATAAACTACGAAGCAAGTTACATGTATATTCTTAAAGAATTTTATATTAAAAGAATGAACAAAACAAAAAAATGAAAAAAAAAAAAAGTAATGTCACAATTACTTATATCTCTTCCTCAGCCATGCCTGTTTCAAGAGTAGCAGAACATTTTGCTCACCTGAAAACTCTATCTATAGGGTCCTAAACCTATGAAGTCATGATTTAAAAGACATTAGTAGAAGTGATACAGTCACTCTATTTTTCCACTGTTTCTGACAAATAAATTTTCCCCATAGATTGACAATCAATTGACTGCACCTTTCTCTGATTAATTCTGCTAGAAAAGGAGAAGATACATTTCCTCCATGGTATAGATAATGTAGTTCTTATAAGTGTGAGACCATTTGTGACTGTAGTCACAAATGTCACATTTGTGACTGTAGTCCTTCCTAAGCCTACCCCTCATGCCCAGTGGAAATAGCCAGTAGATCCACATTCAAAGGCAGAACTTCTTTGCTCACATTTCTTCTTCAACCTGATCCTTATGTTTTCTTTATGGAGCAGAAAGCCCACTATTAAAGCTCCAAAAGGGACTTCTTTGATCCTGGAAGAGATACAGAAGAAAATGAACACATTGTCCTTCAGAAAAACATTATTAATTGATCTTTGTAAATTTATGCTCAACTGAAGTGTCTGGGGGACAGCCACTTGGGTCAGGGCTGAACTTCACTTTCAGGCTGAGAATCCTCTTTCCCTGATGCAGTGTGTTTTTGTTTTGGTAAGCTCATGTGTGTAGCCTGAACCTTTCCCAGGAAGCTTGCTGTGTTAATAAGGTGTATAGCTGGTCCTTCCCCTGCCTTTACCTCACACACTTTTCTTCATGCTGGGAGGGGGTAATAATTTCCATCATCCTCAGAGTCTACTTCTAGAAACTGCATTGCAATTTGGCTGTTCCCCTACAGCTCTGTTTTTGGGGAGGGGTAGTGGATGTTCTCTTGTTTCTTAATTATTAAAGAGGAGCAGATAGAGAAATCTTATCAAAGTCTAAATTAATTCTTAGTAGTTTAAGCATCCTAAATGCAATTATATCTTTTGGAGACTCATTTTTAAGGTGACTCTCTTCATCTGCATCAGCAACAGGGAATGGAAATCAGTTCTAATATACATAACTGGTTGCATTGGCCCTTAGATGGCATATGTGACATGGGAGATAGAAACTGGATATCTGACAGTCCTCACTGGGAATGTTTGTAGAACTAAATGAAATAATCAGTTTTGTTATTTTGTATTGTTGTCTGTATGGCATGCTCTGACTAGGTCTTTCTGCACAACTCCCATTGTAACTAATGGAAGCCATATGTACCGGAGAGAAAAATGGACACATAAAGATATTTTCCTCATCTTAACACTGTCTTACTTCCTTCTCTAGGCACCTTAACAATGAACACGCATTGGATGACAGAAGCACTGCTCAGTGTCGGGTGCAAATGCAAGTGGTTCAGCAATTAGAAATACAGGTTTGTTATATGGATGCATTGTCCTCTTACTTATTTACTGTCAACCTAAACTAAATTGAAAACACTTGCCTTAGTGACTCTAGCTTAAAGGCATATGTTTCTTACATTAAATTTGTTGATATTCATGAACAAGTGAGGGTTTTTTACTTAAAGATTTTTCACATCATAAATTATGCATTAATTATCTAACATCAAGATTGTCTACAGTATTTTGCTTGAACTAAGACTCTAATGCTGTTCCTCACGAATGAAAAATGCAGTCCCTGGAGCAAAGACTGGATCCAAGCCACTTTTTATAATGCTGGGTCAGGGCCCCTCTTCCTTCTTCCTTGAAGCACTTCCACCCAGTGCTTGTCCATGTTGTTCTGTGGGATAAAAGAGTAGCAGAGCATATCTCCACCCAAGATGACTCCCAGCCTGATAGGGGGCATTTTTCTGCAAGCAAGAAGGTGTAATGTCAGACTGGCTCAGGGAGGTCCCCGGGGAGTGGCGTGCCTCAGATCGCAGGCCTGCAGTGCCCTGTGCATGCTCTAGCCATTAGAGGTCACTGCATGTATGTGAATGCTCCCTTCTGCTTATGCAGGGAGTGATGAGTACCCCTGGGGTCTCCCAGTATTGTGGCTACACTTAGCAGGCTGCTGAGGTTGGGCACAAGCCTCAGAAGTGACCATGCAGGACACTTGCACCACGCTGTCTCCTCCTGCCCACACAGCAGTCATGGGGGGGACGTCTCAGCACTCACATGCCCTCTTGGGACTGCTCACAGGAGCTCAAAGGGTGCAGCAAAGGACTAAGATTTTTGTCCCTGTTTCTTGCCATACGTAGAGAAATAAGGATAAAAACTCTCACCTTTCTCACTTTTTCAGAATATTGTCTCACAGTTCTCTTTCACATAAGAATACTTATTCTTCTTTCAGACAAGTCTTTTTGGGTCTTTTTTACTCTAATGCTGGAAATCCAAAACAATGAAAGGAGCATACAATAATATAGTTTGTTGTCATTTTCCTTGAAATTAATAGTTTTTAAACAGAGGTAAAGTCGCTATTTTGTTTTATGTCATTTACATGTTAGGGTTAGCTTAGTTTGTTAGGTTTTGTAGGAATTTAAGGCAAATGCTATGTCACTAAAATGTCACACACATAGTATGAAGGCACACATAATTCCCAGCCCTTGTCTCAAATGTTCTTTAACAGAAGATGCATTCATCAAATTAAATACCTGCAGTACTAAAGATAATTCCCTCTCTTAAAATTGTTTACGGTTGTTTTCCGTTGTCCAGTGTCAGTTTACAGGTGTAAGAACAAGAACTCTCTGGAAAATGGTAGTATTAAACACCAAGTATAATTCTTATTGCAATTAATGTTGAAATCATGTTGTAGGTAGCCAGAACCAAATCAGTACAGTAAAATTTTGAACATTTCTTCTCGTAACTTCTTTTGTGAAAAAAAGAGAAAAATATTTTCATGTTGTAAAATACATTTTCCTTTTTTATATTCTGCTATTTTTATCAATAAGTTGCATATTTCAAGCCCTTTCTCCTGTTTAATTTTTTACATTTAATTTGGTACCTTGTTTGAATCTGAACCTACAAATATTTACATGATACATGATCAGAAAATGGTATCAGTTAAGAAAAAGTAGAGGTTTAAGTAACATAATGTTTTCCAACGGCAGCGTAAGGGCTTCATAGGAGCTGTTTACCATTTACAAAGGCTAGGCTGTAATCTAACAGTTGAAGTGAAGATTTAGCTTGCAGTGTAACCAATTATGCCAGTTTTTGCTTTGTCTGACTGCTAGCGAAGTAGGGTCCATCAGTTGTAATGAGACCCAGTGCAGTGTCGATGCCGACTTGATGGCAGAGTTCAGTGTTTCACACTGCCTGGGCTCTGTCACTCTATTGAATTAGATTGATGATGGCAGATTGCAGGGGGCACTAACTGGACCTCAGTGGGAAAGGATGAAGTGTGTAGTCAATCCTGGCAGGCACTGTGCTTTGAGGACCCTTCACCCCTTCACAGCTGTTGGCACTAGTCCATTGCTAACAGTGTCCACAGGACTTTAAAGAGACACTATGGGCCTTCTAATTTATGGTCTTAGTAACTTGTTACTGTCGAAGCAACTGTGACCTCAATTCTCTTATTGACAA
>NC_081289.1:50750620-50773120 GCF_030490865.1 Poecile atricapillus
TCTTATTTGTGCTACTTTTGATGTGAAGAAGCAAGAAGGACACCCTGTGGCAAAATCTGGAACATTCAGTTTTGCTGCAAATGTTAGATTGATAGAAGCTTTTGCAAATGCATGTGGATATGCATTAATATTTATCCAAGCTGTCATAAATGATTTCACATCATAGTGTTGGGGAACATGGTGCTCATGGCAAAAACTTTAAAGTTTAATTATAATATATAATTTTTATGCAGAAGAGGCAAATGTCAGGACTTTTTTATTTTGAGTTAAGTTCTGGTCATTTTTTAAAGTATAGCAGCTGCCTGCATTATAAAGGAGCCATACATTGTGTGGAAGGGCAAAGGGGTTAAGTGTAATTCAAAGTCAAAAAATGATGTAAAACTAGAAAGTGCCGTGAATATCAGAACATAGTTATAAATGGAAAATAATGAAACCTAAGCAAAAGAAAGAGTAAACCAGAAATAGAAATGCTGTTATATTCAGAATGTGGAAGTAATTAGAAATGCACAAAATCCTTCTGACCACCTCAGCAACTACTCAAAATGAGCTGTTCTGTGTGTGTATATTTCTAAATGTTCATACATGTATGAGTGTTATGTATAGACTAATAATTTTGGTTTTACTTTTCATTTTGGTAGGCTGCACTGGCAGAGAGTAGTTTACCATTGCTAAGTAACCCAGGACTGATAAATAACGCATCCAGTGGCTTACTGCAGGCAGTGCATGAAGATCTCAATGGTTCGCTGGATCACATTGACAGTAATGGAAATAGCAGTCCAGGCTGCTCTCCTCAGCCTCACATGTAAGTGCAGTCAGCTTTCTTTCAAGAAAAAATGCCTTAGTCTAAGGCACAATATTACTCAAAAGAGCTTTGAAAGGTGCTAAGTGAAACATCTGGAGCTATACATTTGAAACAAAACATTTATATTAAAACATTTAAATAGATAAGTCTTCATTTACTTTGTAGTGATTGCTATAAGCTTTTTTTTGCCTTTTTTTTTTTTTAAACCTCATAAATTTGCTTGCAAGCTCTGAGTGTAATGGAAGGCTGATCTCTGTGGTCATTTTCAGAGCCTGGTTTGTAAGGTATAGTCAGAATGTTCATACTGGAATTAGTTGTAATTTTAACTATGACTCTCTAAACCATTTATGAACTGTAGTGGAGATATTGCCCGTTTATATAAACCATAAAATGCAAAGTTTAACTGTTGCCCACAGTTTACATAGAAGCCAGTAAAGTGTAACTTTTTGCCTGTCATATAAATCAGTGTAATTACATATTCAAGTTTAATTACTGGTGCGTCTGTATTGGCAAGGTTTATATGTTATATTTTATGCAAGACTACGATTCCTATTAATATTTAGCAGCTAACTATATCATTAATTACTCTAAATTCTTTCCCCTACCATCTTTTTAATGGAGCTGAGAGAGTGGAAGTATTAAAAATTGATGTATTGTGGATTTCAGAAATGTGTCTGAAGCTTTAGAAATGCCTGGCCTTAATCAGTGGTGTCAAACATGGCAGTTTCTTGTTTACTAAATAGTAAAACATGTATCTTGGAGGTATTGTTTCCCAGGTTATTTATATAATAATTAGCAGTGCGATATGTAAGTAGACTTACTTTTAAGTTTACTGTAGGATGATTTTTTAAGTGTATCTAAAATTATGGTATGGTTTTTTTATATGGTTTAAAAAGCTTTTGCCTTTTTTCATTCCATTTTCTCTTTCACATTTTAAATGTTCATTTTAATTGCTAGAGTGGGATATTTAACAGTAACAGTAATTGAGACCAGGCTCCCTTTTTTACTTATGCTCTGATGTGTGAAGAATCCATTTTGATCTGACCTTTTTTAGGGAAAATATTTTACTGATTTTTTTTTCTTCTTTTGTTTGGCATGTTAATATATCTGTGATCATATAGAAATGTTTATTGTCATGCATTTAATTGTTTTATTGTACATTTATTCTATTTGCCTTTGAAAATAATACACTGTGAACATTCATGTATTTTATCAGGTTCCAAACCATTACTTTTTCAAAATGGAAAAATTTGTCTTTTGGAAGTGTCTTTAGATGTATTAAATAATACAAAAGAAGTAATAAAACTTGAAGTAGAAAGAACATGAATATATGCTCTTGAGAGTAACACTACTCTAAAACAAGTAAAGTGAGCAATCAGACAAAAGTTTTTATATCCCATGCTTTATGCTATCAACCATGCAGTGGGTAGCTTGAGGCCTTTTACTTTTAGCAGTTCTCCTGAGTATGCTAATGCTCTCTTCCTGTATAAAATGCCAAGACAATAAAACTTTAAAGAGCAAACAAGAGTTAGATCATGTGTGTTAAAAACAGCTACTTTACAGAAAAGAATGACACTTGCTATTAAAGTTGTTTTGTAAGTGTTAGGCAGATCTGTTTACATATCCTGTGTTCTGTCTGCCATTCTGCCTGATAAACTGTGATATCTGTGCATATGATTATGTAGGCATGGCTACATTTATAGCTGTGTTTATAGCTAAAATAGTGCATATTAAAGTCATTCTTGCCTATAACAAAGGCAAATACCTTAGTTACACCCTAACTCGAGATTCATATTTACTCTCACATTTCTATGATGTATCATTTGTCAAAAGTGGCATTTTTGGGACTTGCTATGTTGACTCCTTTGAAATTTGTGAGGACATGTTTCTCAGTTCTTGATAGACTGAAACAACAGAATGTAAATGCCCTGAGACACCACCGGAGAAAGGATCTATGTGCATTCATCCCTTGCACCAAATTTCATGCAAGAAATCTGGGGTTCTGTGAGACCATGAGCCATCAGGCAAAAGATGCAAGCTAGATGGCCACTCACTTGTGGCCACTCACTCATTTTTTCCTTTTCTTTGAGGGGGAAAAAGGGAATGAATGCAATCTGCAAGGAAAGACCAGGGTAGGGAGAGGCTTGCATGGGAGGCAGAGGACCAAGGAAGAGGTGACCTCTTCCTTGCCTCCACGACCACATTGGTCAGAGACCTTCATTTTTGTTAAAGGGCTTTACATAAGAAAATGAGAAAATAATATAATTAAAGCAATACAGAAGTAAAACAAGTGAAGAATACGGAAAACAATGAAGACACAGTTTAAATTTTGCGTTGCCTACACATCTAACATAATATTTTTATTTTTTTTACCTCAAAAATAGTTGATGAACTAGTAAAGAGAAGTATTTTACTGGCACAAGCACCTACTTACTTTTGGTATCCTGTGAAGGTTCACCCAGGAAGTGTGGGTGTTTCTCCCCTAGAGAAGGGAGGTTTTTATTTTGAGGTGTGATAATTATTGCACTCACCTGTGAATTTGGAGGCTCTATTAATCTCCAAGTAATTAAACATCTATCTTCTGACTGCCAAGAAAATACTCCAGCACAGCAGCAGGTATATGCTGAACAATGTTGCCTGCCATCTTGTAGGTGGCACACATGCAGGAACAATGGAGCAAGGTGTTAGGGAAAGAGGAAAGAGGTTGTGCACAATTTAGAGATCAAAGCACTCAATTGAGAATGTGCAGAGTTTGTATTCTAGACAAGGTTCCAGAGACAGGCATTTGTTTAGTATTTCAGCAGGAAATGTGAAAAGACTCCCAGTGACAGTGTCAGAGTCAAGCATCTTGGTTAGGCATTGTTTGTTAAAATTGTGCTGTCATTTTATCAGATATGATAAAACCATATGATAGCAAAACTGTCTCATTTTGGGATGATCACGTTAATGTTTTTAGCATATTTTGTGTGTGTGTGCACAAGTCAGTATATCTGTAGTTGAGCACTGGAACATTACCAGAGACATTGATTTCTGTTATTATAGTGTCTTAGCTACTGAATGTCAGAGTGAGGGGAAATTGTTTCAGTTCTTGGATATGAACCTAGTACTTCACATCTGGTTTTGCGAAACAGTAGTAAAAGCAGTTAGAGTCAGTAATTTACCTCTGTGACCAGGTATCTTAGCATAGGCAAGTGAATCAACTTACTTAGAAAATAGTCTCTGCTTATTGACTAGAGAAAGGCAAGAGGTCTATAACTTCAACTAACTCTATCACACTTAAATGTTTGTTAAGTGTAGTGAGTTCTAGCCAGTGTATTTAGGGCACTTTAAAACCTCTAAATTTTTGGCGTCAGGTAATGAAATATAAACTGCTCCATTTCTTATGCTGAATGCTTAAAAATACCGTAGTAAGTTGTAGATGATCAGTATAACCATGGCCTGGTAGCTGGGGTAACTCTTACATTAATTGTTATATAAAATATCTGAAATTTTATGTGCCTTCCAGTTTCCTTTCTCTAGCTGATAAAAGGTGGCAATTCCACGATCCAGGATGCAGCATATAGATACAGAATCTTAAATCCTAGGTTTTCTTTCTGTACTTCAGCAGTATTTAATCCAAGTACTGTCTTTGACTGGCCTTCAAATCTGATTCTTGGTATGTAGGCGCTGAGTGCTTCCTTGACATAAATCTTCACTGAGAAAATGTGTTACTTATTGTAGCCAAATATGTTCTGTTCAAAATTTAAATTTCTTCTAAGATCAGTTGTCAGCAATCAATATCAGGCAATTGTATTTTAAGTCAATGCTTAAGACTGTTTCTTCTTTCATTATTTCAACATGGACTACTTCTCCGAAATTATTATGAGTTAGAGCTGATAAGCAACAGATTTCAAAGTGATGAACAGAACTGAAGATATTTTATGCACAAAGATTCATTCTTTATGTAAAACTAGGTGCTGTTAATCTTGCATAACGATTGTACATGGATGTAACTGTAAATTCCACAGTACACACCTTTGGAGTATAAATGCAGAATTCTGAACTAAAGAAAACGAATCCAAACTAGTGCAGTTAAAGCTCGGTTGTGGGAAACATTGGACAAAACTTTTATTATTCCTATAGGAACAACAACATTGGATGAGACATGAGATGATACTTAGGAACAATAATGACAGTTCATGCATTACTGAAAATGCAACTTCTTTTTAATCTGTATGTAATAGAAAGCATACTGCTGAAGAGCTTTAGTGGGATTTGAAGGTCTTTCAATTCTATAGTTCTTTCAGAACTATAAATTTAGATTTTTAAATGAACATCAGGATCATAGTGAAATCAACTTTGTGCTATTACTTTTCCTGTCTCTATTATACATTCAAGAGTTCTCACTCTTGGGGATGGCAAATAAGGGATGGAAATCAAGTTCAAGTATTTTTCTGGTGTTTGTCTCTGCATTTGTTCTAGACTGATTATGCTTCAGTGATTATTGCAGCTGGCACAGACCCGGGTGTTTTATCACCAGAATACTTAGCACATCACTTGTCCCCATGGTCATGGCAAATGCATCATGCAAAATGCCACTTTACTTTATTGTATAGTCCTGGGGGGAAAAGGTACGATTTTAATCTGCAAAGCTCTTCATAGCAGTTGAGGAAACGGAAAGAAATTGGTCATGAGGAAACAAGGAAAATGGCAGACTGAGAAAATGTAGTCTTACCACAGGAAACAAGGGGGCGATTATGCCATTCTGTTGAAACTCACTGCAGCTCATTAAATAAGGAGTTAGAAAAGGTGATAGGGTAAACAGATATCCCTCTGGTGAGTTTTGAGGAAGGGGCCAGTCATCATGGTTGTCTCCCTTCTCACTCCATGACAGTGTAGACTGAAGACAATGCAACTGAACTCATTCTCAAATGTTTTACTGAAATAATCCAGTTCCTAATAGCAGATCCAGAATCCTGGAGTTAATGCCATTCTGATTTCTAGAGTTTTAGTTGTTGACAGTGTTTTTAGAAAACAAGAAATACAGTTTTGGAACTGCTTCTCAAAAAGTGAGTTCGTACATCATCTCCTATATGAGTCTTTATGTTCAGCTATTGTAGTGCTGTACTCCCTAAGATGGGAATTGTTTGAAGCCAAATGTCAAGACACACACACATATATATTCCATGATCTTTAAAGCTGTTTCTGGAAAATGTTATGGTAGGTTGTTATGAGAAAGGATAACTTTTGTCCAAATGAGCAAGGGTAAGAGTCAATCTGAAAAAAAAAAAAAAGAAAAGAAAAAGACCTTATCCAGTGTAGTCCTTCGTCTCCGATTTTGTGTGGAAAAAGGGAGTTCCAAGCATCTATGGTTTCAGTCACCTTTTCTTTTTATTCTCCTGTCGTTCCCAACCCTACTCCTTTACCTTTTCTCACTCTTGCCCTGACTGGATCATTTCTCTCTGCAGTTCTATCTGCATAATCATCAAACTTGTTATTTTTTTTTTCAAACTTTTTTATCTTTAAATTTTATTCCCAGAGGCAAATATGATTATTCTGCTCTAAGATCATTTACTTTTGAGGTGCTTCAGTTTGAAAGCATTCCATTGTCAGGTCGTTCCCATATCTGATTATTCCAGTCCCCCACTGTTAAGCTTTCACACCACTTACAGTAGGTTACCTATCATTCCAGTTTTAATCCCTTTCATTCCCTTGTTTCTTTAACTTCATAATGTTCCAATCCCCTGTCTTTCCTTCTTTTTTTTTTTTCTTTTTTTTTTTTTTTTTTTTGTTATCGTTTCATTGTCCCATTTCATGATCTCTTTGCATTTACCTTGGAGGCTTGTTCTGTTCTAGGGGACTGCTATGATCCAAGTCTCTTGTTCATTGTATAATACTTAACATAGTATATAAGAAAATAAACTCACGAAACACACCAATTAACAGGGATGTAACAAGCATTATTAAATAGGTGAGAAGCATGTAATTGAGTAGATGAATGTGGTAGCAATTGCAGTATTTCTGGGTATCCTTGTTCATCAAAAACGTTTCACCTAATCACATGATATTTTAATGCCTGTATAATTTAATTTCACACATTTTTATTCATAAATCTAACATAAGGATGATAATGGGCAAAGAGACTTTGTGACAACTTTTATTTTTATATGAAAAGAGGAGCAGCTAGGAAATGGGATCTTAAAGGTTATGGCTTTTGTCTGAGCATATTCCCATTGAAAGAAGTTCTATTGTGAGAATATGCAGTGAAATAATTTTGGCTTTTGTACAAAGCCATTTACCTGTGGACACTAATGGAAAAATAATCAATGATGTTTTGATTGATAATATTTTTCAACATTCCCATTGAAACAACTTTTCACTTAAATGTTTCCCCAAATATTTATATTCTCATTTTGAAATTTTATTTTACATTACTTTACTTTTCAGACCATTTGTCCTCTACGTTTACTTTTGTTCATCAATTTACTTATTTTCCAATATTGATGGTGTTCTTTATCCTTTCGTCTCTAGCTTCTTAAATGTTACATGTCTTACTTTTGATCAGAAGTTGCTGTTTCTTTTTTATATTATTCCAGCCTCAGTTGTTGCACTTCTAGAGTACATTCCCAATGCTCTTAACAAAAAGATCACTCCAGAGATACAGTGCCTTCAGCTGAAAAGAGTCAGATCCCTATAGCATGGCTTGTATAAGTTGGCAGGCTCCTGTGGGGTTTCAGAGAATCTCTTTGGAAGCTGTCTTGCTGAAAACTTTATGGTACTGCTATCATGAGTTCTCCGTCTGTGCACAGCATACTTTCGCTTTTTGCATAAAAGGGCTGTATAAGAAAAGGCAGCATCTTCGGTGTTGTTGCAGATGTTAAAAATTTGTTTCACATTGCACAACTAAATCTCTCTGCAACGTGGTTAACTCTTAAAATCAGTTCATAAGACAGTCCTGTCTTTGCACAATGCAGAAGCTGAGATGACAGTGCTTGTTAAAGTTTATTTCTAAAACTTCACAGACAGTAACAAATTTTATCCACTATTGATGATTGCATTTGTTTCTTAAGTAACTGTAATATTATAAGCAAAAATTTTTGAAAGTGGACTCCCTAAATACTATTTCCTAAATACATATTTTCAAACTGTCTTTAAACTTGCTTATCACATAAAAAGTCAAATAAAAACATACAGTTATATCCACCTGATAACACTTATACCAGTACTTTAAATTATGATCCATAGATCTAAGCATTCCTTGAAAAATGTAAGACATTATGCTGAGAAATTATTATTTGACTATTGTTTAATCTCTAGAATTCAGAGAAAACTAGGCACTTTACACATTTTAAAAGACTAAAAATTCCAATTCAGGGTTGGGTTTTTTTAAGACTTTATAGAAAGCCTTCATGTCTTGTGAAACCCCATGTGTAGGTCACGGTATAGTTACTAAATTTCAAGATGGATAAAGATGTGATTATAGCTGGTAAAGTCCATATGCAAAAGCAAAGTTCCCAATCTTCTGGCTAAGTGCAGTTTCATCTAACAAAAGCCTTTGATTTAGAACAGTGCTGGGAATGCATATGTGTGGTATGACCCTGGTGTAATTTCTGTTAGGGTTATAACTGCAAGTATTATGATGGTTTACTCCAAACAAGCAGCACTGAAAGTGTATCTTAAATTAGGCTGAACATATCCAGTAGACTCCCTCTTATACCAAAATTTTACCAAGTTTGTTGTTCCACTGTACCCATTAATAAGGATTTAATGATGCTGCAGAGTCTTTGTATGATTGTGACCACTCCACTGATACTTTTCGAAAACTTTAATAAGCTTCAGATTGAGATAGATAAGGTGATATGTTTATTTGATGCAGTATTATGCTATGATAGTAGTAGTCTGGGTAATTAGGGAATTCCCCCAAAACTGAGTTTTATTTCTCTTCATGTTTTCCCTCCCTTTCTTCATTCCTTGCAAATTTGGCATTATCAGACATCATAGTTGAAAAAGTGACCTCTGAGCTTTTACCTCCTCTTGCTCCAAGAGCACAGAAGATGAGTCATGTTGTGGGCAACCACATTTTAAAATTTCTGTCCTAAAATTATCATAGTCCATCTCAAATTTGAAAGACATTGTGAAACTTCATTCCTTTGATGATTATAAGCTATATTCCAATTTTCAGACTAAATATATTCAAATTTAGTTTCACTGATATGTGTTTTAGTTTACAGAGTGTTTTTTACTCTTCCTAATGTTTCTCAAATGTATTCTAGACAGCACACTGTGGCTTTGAACCTTTATTTTGTAGACCAAACAGACTTTCTGATAGAGAAGACTGTCCATTTTCCTCATGTGTCTACAAGCCATTCCATAAAAAGACTCAGTTTGGATTTAGTTATGTGGGTAGGTATTAACAGGTTTTTGAAGAATTCCAGATGTGCTTGTATATAAAGCACTTCTTCTTCGTCTCTGTTCCTGTGGGGGAAAAGCTTATTTCAGCTATGTTCAGCTAAACTGTTATGGTTTATTTTAATATACACCATTATGGATGGATTGAGAGCCCTGTTGTGGAAAGTGCTGTACAAAGGCAAAACAGAAAGGTTTGTCAAATCCCTGCCGCAAACTCTTGCAGTCCTTAGGTAATAATTGAATTACTTGGGTTTTGAGAAGGACGTTCAGATGTAGTTGAATAGAAGGTGTATATTACTTAGACTTCTGTCCCCCTGTAGAATAACATCACTTCATTCAGAGAAGGGCTTGACACAAAGCCAGTTGCCATTGACTGAGCTATAGGTACATAAAGCCCAAAGGCAAACCATGCCTGGTGGCAGTGACATAGCATGAGATGAGCACCCATCAAGTAGTGTTCTGTTACTATGCATGCCCTTTATTCATAGCATCATGAGAGAAATAATAATGTGTTTGTATCTATCTGGAGCTACTGGAAGTACAATTTAAACCATATGTATTTTTATTTTGTAGTTATATACAGATGTATTAATGACAAATGTATTGCACTGTATATATTTCATTCAGCAGGAATACAGTGCCCTGTGAAGCTGAAGTCTGTGTTAAGCACAGGCCAAAGTATGTGGTTAAGAGGCAGAATGTATTAATCTAGGCTCTGTGATATCTCAGATATTTCCTAATCAGCTGAGTCTGCAAGCAGACTGGATTTGTGTTTTCTTGCAGAAATTATAGAGATATAGCATATTAATCCAGCATGTTGATCTTCACATCTAAATGGTAAATCTGCAATAGTATAACAATGGGAGGCATGATTAATATTCATATGTTAACAATTTGGTAAAATGTTCTGAAAAAAGTTAGAATGACTGGATGCACAGTCTTTCTTAATGCTAGAAGCTGGTGACAAATATGACAAAGGTATGTGGTTCCTGAGAACATACTTAACAGGAATGTTGTATATAAAAGTAAGCTCTGTCTTCCATGCAGTTCTTCTGATTGGTCTTTTCTGAAGACTGGGGAAAGACTAAAAATACTAGGTTTTTTGAGAAGAGAGGAACCAGGTGAGAAATGATGACAGCCTTTAGAACACAGTGCAGAGGAGATGGGAAAGAATTTATCCATTGGGAATGGGACAAGAAATAATTGATTGGTATTTTGGCCAGAACAGGTAGGATAGACACCAGAAAAAAATCCCCATCTTTTTGACTTCAGGATAATAAAGTGCTGATACATGTACCAACACAGAAAATCTTTGTAACCACTGATACTGGAAACTTCTAAGAATAAATTAAAGTGGTCAAAAGTGATTTAAGTATAAATTATGCTACTTCGGGGTAGGGGAAGAAAATTAAGGGACTTCATGATCTCTTGAAGTCCCTTCTAGCCCTTTTTTCTTTTGATCCATATCATAAATTTTGAAAAAGTAGGCACTTTTTCAGGTATGCCATGTTTTACAAAGATAGTGGAATTGTTCAGATCCATTTATTTTGTGATTTGGAACAGCTATCATTGCTAAATACTTTTAAGTACTCTTATTTTTAAGATCAAATTGAAAGTTGGCCTCACAGAGAAATACATAGTGAGCATAACATTCAGCTAATTTGCGTAATGTCAGTAAGGGTAGTGCAGAAAGTCCTTAACAAGTCAGTCTGACCCAATTGTCTGTGTTGAGTGTGATGTGTCATTCTACTTGTTAAAGCTACCATCAGCTATTCAGCGAAAAAAACCACAGCTGAACACTGGCTTTTCTCCAGTCTTGTTTTACCAGATCAGGCTAGTCCAGCTAGGAATCCAGAGAGGTCCAAGCTGAGTGGAAATTGTCCCAGTTTCCAAGAAGGGCAAGAAGGAGGACCCTGTAAGCTACAGGCCTGTTTGTCTCAATTCAGTGTCTGCCAAAATCATGGAAGACCTTATTCTGGGAAGTACTGAGAAAAAAGAGAAGACAACACAGTCATTGGTCACAGCCAGCACAGCTTCATGGGTGGGAAGTTCAGGCTGTCAAACCTGATTTCCTTCCATGATAAGATAACCCACCTAGTAGATCCAGGAAGGCCAGTGGATGTGATCTTTTTGGTCTTCAGTAAAGTTTTTAATATTGTCTCTCACAGGATCCTTCTGGACAAAGGGTCCATCACTCAGCTGGATAAGCAGGTTACACGTGGGCTCATGGGTCAGACACAAAGGGTTACAGTGACTGGGGTGACATCAGAATGGTGACCTGTCACTAGTGGGGTTCCACAGGCTCCATCCTTGCCCCTGTGCTCTTCAACATCCTCATGAATGACATAGATGCAGGACTGGAAGGGATTCTAAGTGAGTTTGCCAATGACACTAAACCTGGAGGAACTGTCAACTCCCTTGAGGGAGTTGTCCCATACTATTTATCTGATCAGCTCTGTGTTTCCCAGAAGTTTTATTGATGTAAAAGTTTTCAATAGAAATAGAAAAACAATTGTATTTAGCACGTATTTATATTAAAATGTACAAACCCTACATATCAACACAGTCCAAATTCTCCCTCAGCTTTTCCTGGATCATTGAGTAGCTTTCCAGATTTTGCGTAGAGAATATTTATCAGCTCTAACCCACAAATAATACTGAGGTATTTAATTGTTGCTGCTAAGTGTCTGTGTAACTCGTACAATTTTTAAAACTTCCCAGCCATTAAATACTACAGAGCATGCCAGATCCACAGCTTCTTGTCTTGAACTTTGTTGTTTCTGGGCTTGCTATTTTTATGGTTCTTCAATAACCCCAAAAATATTCACACAGCAATCTCTAGTACTTTGTCGTTTTGCTTTGAAATTTCGCTTAAAAAACTTCTGTGCTCTTTCTCCCTAATACTGTTCTTTGTTTAGTGTGTTAACTTTAGACGTTTGAACTAGATGCAGTTGATGGGTTGAAAGACTTGAGAGGCCTGTGCCCTAAGCTAATTTCTAGTCAAGTTTCTACTTTCTTGTGGTTCTATCACAGAGAAAATACATTTATTTAGACACCAAAGGGAGCAAGCAAATGTCAAGGATGGGAATTTTAGTAAAAGTTGCTAGAATCAGAAAATCTATGGTAATGTCATCTTCTTAGATGGCATTAGTTCTTAGTCAGAACTTGATTCTTACAAATTTGGATTCTGTAAGAAGGGCTAATTGTAAGTGGGCTTTAAGCCTCATTTGATATTTAAAGAAAGTGTATTTTTAATATGCCAGTTTTTCAGAAAGATGATGTCTTTATCAATTTTCAAAATTTAATATATTAGTGCAAATAGGATATCCATATTTATAGATTTTTCCTTTTCTTGCCAAGTCTAATAATAGTAATAATAAAAATAATATAAGAGAACCCCAAACAATAGACAGAACACCAAGACCTGCTCAATTTAATTATAAGTTTTGTAATATAAAAAAAACCTCTATGTTTTCACTGCCCATTTTTAATCAATAAAATATTTTATTTTGTTAAAGGAAAATAAAATTGTCAAATTAAATGTCAGTTTATATTCTAGATTTTTTTCTATACAATGCTCATTTCTTTGTAGTAAGCTAAAAGAAAGAACATGTTTGATTGTTGAGGATTTTTATTATTACTTTCAACATTTTTTACACTCAGACTCTTTACTATAAAACTGAAATCCTTCAAAAACTTGTTTTGCATATTTTCCTTTTAATTTTGCCACCAATGTCCATTTCCAACTTTCCTTTGAAAAGAAACTCTGTGTTTTAGCTGACCCTAATTTGAAGAGAACCAGTTTATATTTGCATATGCTTGGGCTGGCCTAAACTGATAGGGCAGGAAGCAGCAAGCACCAACTCCAGCCTCTTCAGGATCAAATGTATTTGTATATTTTGTAGAGAAGCAGGTAAGTCATCCCTGAGTTGGGAAGTGCATATGCTATAGAAAGGAAAAATGAGAGGTTTGCTCCTAGTGTCCATGAATTAATGGCTAGCTGGCTTCTGCAGTTCAATATATGTTGAAACATTTTTCCTGTAGATTAAGGATAGATGGCATCTTGGAATTGTTGAATACTTAATATTTTTAGTAGGATTTAAATATATAGTAATTTTGAAAATTAGAGCTCACTAACTGTGTAATATACTGAGGATTTTAGAAACCTCTCTTTTGCAGTAGTATTTTGCCTTTTTATTTTTATGATAAATTAGTCGTGTAATAACTATAAGGATAAAATTCTTGTAAATCAGCCATATTAAATTGGGTGACCCTTAAGTATGAATAAGGCAAAGGTGAACATGTCCATTTTTCCTATACTTTCCATGTTTCCATATTTTTAGTATCTCACTATTACTCATATCTCCAAGCCTCTACTCTTGTGTTGACTTCAGAGGCAGCTGAATTAAATCAATTCAAAGTTTCCTCCCACAGGTGTGTTTCCCATGCCATAGGTCGCTTCTGTTGTTCCTTCCTGGATTCTTCTGTATGGTTTTTGGGGTGAGGGAGTAATAGCTAAAGGGTAGTCAAGTCCATTGAATATAACAGTTGAAGTGAGGGCCTACTTACAAATTCATAAACATGTTTTATATAATTGTCATTGTCATTATTCTCCTCTAGCTGGTCTGACATACTGGGTTTTGACTCCTCAAGCAGAAGCACCATTGAAGGATTCATAATATATTTCCCAAGTGGTTATAGTAGATGGACATATATGGGTAGTTTATTTTCTTTCCTTTATTTGTCAGCAGTAAATTGATTTTGCCATGAATTGTCAGCTTTGAGGTTTTTCCACAGTTATGTGTTTTTCCACATATAACTAGTTATATATCATATTGTTATCTCTGTTTATATCTTCAGGGCTATTCATAATTACATTTAAAATAAAAATCAAATGTAGCATCTTAGAGATTTCTTGCTGTTAACCTACTTCCATGTTGTGATACAATCTTTTGTTCTTCATTTAATTACTTTTATGACTGACAAATCTTTGTGTCTACTTCTAGCATGAGTAGATTTTTGGGAGTTTCTCATAGGAATTTATAAATTTAAATAGACCCATCTGTTCTCCTTTTTTGTTGCAGTGTTATTCTTAGAAGGCTGATAGAGCAAGTAAAATTACTGGTCTTATATATACTTGCTATTCCACCTCATTCATCTGGTGGAAATATATGTCCTTCACCTTTGGTTATTCCCCTTCTCCACAAGCGTTCTGTCAGATCCATTACATATTTTCCTTACATCTTCAGTGAATAAACTTCAGAAGCAAAATCATGGCCCTAATGAAGTCAAGGGGAATTTTGCAATTGACTTAAATGAGATCTGGAGTTCATCCAAGGAAACTCTTTGTCTTCATGTCTTTGGCTTTCCCTCATTTCTTATTCTGTCTTCAGTCACTCCGAATCATTCCTAATCTCCATCTGATATTTCTTGTAACTTCTTACAGTCCCATGTCTCAATTTCAATTTCTCAAAATGTTTTAATCTTTGTTTTCATTTTCTTTTTTTCTTTTCTTTTTTTCTGAATAAGACAAGCACTCCCAGATCTGAAATCTTTTTATTAGGTCTTGAAACCTTTTACACTCCTACTAGTCTATAACATTAGCAAAATTACTAATGTTGAAATCCATAACAGCTTTTTCCATGCCAATGTAAGAAATATTTTCTCAGTTTTGTCAGGACTAATTGGATATGCCCTGTTAACCAATAAATTTATAAGTACTTTTTAAAACAGCTTGGGTTTTATTTTTCCTGTGAATATAAGTGTAATGTCTTAATATTTTCTGCTATCTATATTCCCCTAAAACCCAAAAGGTATAGATAAAATCACCCCTTTTTTTCTTCATTTTTTTTTCCCTTTTTCTTCATTAAACAGCCCTCATAGTGCTTCCTTTCCAGACACCCTAGGATAGCTTGTGGCATATTCATCTCTTTAAAATGGCACTAGGTGTTCTCTTACTTCAGATTTTCAGGTAATAATGAGTATCTTCCTGCTGTCCCACTTCCCTCTGATATTAGATATACGTAGGCACTCATAAGCAGAGTAGCTTTCCTCTGCTGTTTTCATGCTAGATCTTCACATCCAGTTATTAATTGTTCTTGACTTACTCTGGTCATACATTTGTAATACCTGGGTATTCTCTGATTTCTCCTGGAATGTAAGAATATGCTGGGACCTGTCCTGGTTTACATTTTACTTGATATCCTGCAGGACCTCTTTCTCATTAGGTTTGCACATGATATCAAATTAGGGGAACAGTGAATATGCATAAGGGTAAGATGGCCATTCAGAGGATCTGCATGGGCTGAAGGACTTGGCCGAGAGGAATTTTATGAAACGCCATGCCCTGCACTGAGGAAGGAAAATCCCCATCTGAGTCCAGTTTTGGCACCTCAAATTTAAGAATTCCAGCAGTAAACTGGGGTGAGTTCAGCAAAAGTCAACCCACATGATCAGAAGCAGAAGCAGTTGCCCTCTGGGGAGAGCTGAACGAGCTGAACTAGACCAACCTGGAGAAGAGGGGGCTTTGGGGTGATCTGACTCTCAGTACCTACAGGAAGATAAGTAAGAAGATGGAACAAGGCTCTTTACCGTGGTAGTAGAATGAGAGACAGAGGGCATAAGTTAAAATGAGAGTTTGAGACTGGATATAAAGATATATGGATATATGTCCTCTTTCCTCATGAGGACAGTTAGGCAATGGATGGGGATGTTGACAAGCAAGTTGAATAGTCCATATCCTCCAAGGTTTTCCAAACCTGACTGGATAAAATCCCAAGCAATCTGTTGTGACCTTCTAGCTGTGCCTTCTTTAGGCAGTGGGTTCACCTAGAGATATTCTAGAGCCGTTAACCTGTATTATCCAGTGATCATAGAGTGTGTTTTCTTTACAACAGAACCACTGAGAGAGTGAGCAGAAGCAACATAGCAATTTTAGCATTCAGGCTTAAGGAGAAAGATGCTCTGGATTTTGTTTTACAGATACTAGTGAAGTCATATCAGGTACTTGCAAAAGTGAAAGATTCTAAGATGGATCTTAGAAACATCAATAATTGAGTTTACATCTTTTTTAATTGATTACAGACAAAAAGTTGTGCTGCAAGGCCAGTTTTGTGCAATAGGTAGTTATGGGGATTGTGATTATTATTTTTCTTTACCGCTGCCCCAAGGGACTCACGTTCCTTTTATTCTAGTGTAATTGAAGGGAAGGCATGAAGAGCACTAGCTGCTTCTACACTGGCTGCTAAAATTTTATCAACAGATATTATAAATAGGAAAGTCTAGTTTAGAGGTTGTAAAAGCCTCATTCATCTGGTTACATCATTAATACACAAACTCATTCATACTTGCTCCTACCTTGCTTGATGCACCAGAGGTGCTTTGTGACCATTGATCATTAACTCCATCTTACGACATCTCCTCTAGTGATGAACTAAAGACAAACTTTAGTGGCCTAATTAACTATTCCTGTGAACTTTTATCTCCTGTCACCAGCAGTGCCTGCCAGCTAGGAGTGTTTGTTGCCTCTGCTTTCCATTGCCAAGTCAATGCAACTCCAGCTCCACCATGGTGGACTTCAAATCCTTGGTGATGGATAAAATTATAAATATGAAAATAAGCATATTTCAAATTTCATATTTAGTGCTTCAGTGTTGCATTTCAGAAAATAAAAGGCTGTTACTTCCAGTATTTTTTTTTTTCTCAAAATGGCTCTTGGAGGGCCTAGGGTGTAAGGGTGTAATTTAAAAGTGGTAGGTTAACAAAGCACGTCCATAAACACCCCCACTGAAGAGCAGTGCTTCTACAGGAATCATATTTCTAGTCTTCTTCCACGAGGACATTGTAGCTTCACTGTCTCCTTAGTGAAATGAGGTAGCATACCCTCAGCTTCCTGAGAAGGATATGTGATAACAGGACCTTCCTCCCCTTCTTGCTTAAAGCCAGAGATTTGCATGTAGGCATTATTTTATCTAGAAATAATGCCACTTCTTCGTCATTTCAGTATATGTGATAAATACATGGGGGAAGTGTTTCCTGATCTTCAAGGAGAAATAATAATAGATTCTGTGACAGTTGTAGCATTACAGAATTTGTATTTAATTACTCATCTAATACTTTCTTCCCTTTCTCAATATTTGGATTAGTATCTCCCTATGTGGCTATACATATTCACATCAATAAACAGTTCACTTCTACTTAGAAAAAACAATAAACTGTTTATAATAACGTAAAATTGTAGAAAGACAGAGTAAGAATGAGATAACATGAAAATACTATAGGATTTGAGGATTTGTCTCCATTTGTCTAGGAAGGCATAAATATAAAAAATTCTAAATCTGAAATAGTGGAGTGGAAAAGAAAGCTTTTCTTACAAAATTGTTATGGGATATCCTACAGATCTATACCTATATTGGCAAGATGTAATATAGCTCACCTCTATTAGGAAAAAAAGACAGCAATAGAATTTGTACATAATGTATTTCAACAGGTTAAGCTTGGAAAATACTTAATACAAAGAAGTCTTTAGAAAGCAAAAATGCTTCAGATAAAAATATTTTAAACCTTTTTCACATATGAAAATATGAAAACATATACAAATAATTATATTAGCCATGGTATTATTAGTAGCTCACCCTATTGGCTTGGGCACAAATATTTTCAAACTTCTGCAGTTTGATGAATTCTGTAGCTGTGGATGTTCTCTCTGTTTACTGGAACACTCTGTGAAGCTGAATCAAAATTGCACTTGTAGTTCAGGATACCCACTACATGAAAGAATTGAGGATATCTGTTGGTAATAAGCAAAAACATAAATAAAAATGCAGGTGTCTGATGTTAAAAGTTACACTGGAAATGTGAAGTTCTATAAAAGATACTGTGTTACACAAGGATAGCGTTTTTTTTCTTTTCATATACTGAAGCACATTAATTGTAGTGAAGTAAAGATAGTGAATAGACAGTACAGTTGAAGGAATATCTGCAGACTAACCAAGTGGTTTTGAAGATGCAGTATTTGTGGGCTTAAGCTATCTACATAATTGTGAGGAAGAATGGATTGAATGGAACATCAGTTCATTTGGGAAATACTTAAAGTTGCTTGAGAGCTACCTAATTATGTATTTCACTTTTTTTTTAACTTTTAAGAATCTTTATTTGTTTAAAAGGCAAACATAAACTTAAAAGAAAATCAGTGTAGGTTGTCATGACACATATGGCTTAGAAATTTTTCAGTCCCAAAGATTCCCCTGGGAAAACTTTCTTCATCTGAGTTTTAGGAAATTCATCATCTTTATACACATCTGTCTGAAGTCACTAGGAAAGCTAGTGAGTCAACAGTATCAAAATTAAAGTCTCATACAAAAGATGCTTGGGAGGGACTTCAAGACATGATGTAATTTATTGCCCTTTGTGCCATTGAATACCAAAGTAAAAAACTCCCTAGAGTTACTAGGTACCTAAGTCACCATAGCAATACAAAATGCTTTCAGCTGCAACCCAGCCAAAAGATTATCCTTTCATGATTTTAGACTGATTATTGCAACCCCTGAGTGAAATAAAAGGGCACCAAAAGAGCTTAAATGAATAACATGGCATGTTGCAAATCATATTCTTGGCTACAAAGCTCACAGTAAGCGCATTGACCGAGGCAGCTTCTCTTTCTCAACATCTACCACCACTTCAATACAAAGCCAAAAGCAAAGTATTTTCCCTTCCAGTCATTACATTGACTTAACTGCCTGAGAGACTCCATCTCTCTGTCATGATGTCCCACAGCACTTTTTCTTAAGAGTTTAGCAGAACATTAAAGATTTTTGGTTGATATGGGCAACAATGTTTAGATGACCCAGATCTGAACTGTGGAGTTTGTTCACTGAGAATCCTAGAGGGGTTGAATCCTGGAATTTTCCTGGAAGCTTTCAGAATTAATCACTTAACTTCTTGCATTTTTTTTTTTCTTTTTCACATATACAAATGAGAAATGAACTAATGAACTAATTTTTTTATTTTCCTTTTATAGAACTGCATGAAAGATATACAGAGAAAAACTGTTAAATTTCTTGTTTGGAAGAAGGAAAGGATTACTGTAGTAACTCAATGCTGGTGGTTATAAAAGGCATTGTCTGCCTTCATATGTTTTCCAAAGAAAAATTGAATCTTTTATTCAAAGCTTAGAATGAGCACTGTTTCACTAAACAAATCTAAAACTTGTTGTAATTATTTATATTTTCTTATCCTGAGTTCTCACTGCTGTTTTGTTTTATTCGGTATCCTCTTACATTAAAGTTGATGTGAAGTGCATCCACTGTAGAAAATATGCTATTCATAATTAAGAATATTGTATCAAGTATATTTTCTCCTTGTTGACACCAGCTCAACTCAATTTAATTAAGAAATCATGTACTTGGTTATACAATCTGGTTGTTTTCCTGTCAGCAACACCACACATTCTAATGTTTAGAAGTTGAATGTAAAGCTTGGTTTGTTGCTGTTGTCTAGATTTTAGCAGGATTTTAGTAACTATTATACTAAACACATTTTCCCAAGGCAAGATCAGACTTATCTTCTGCAAAATTCAGAAGACAAGTTCACCTTGTATACAGATGAATTATTGCAGGCGTTGAGAATTTGGCTTCATCCCTAAATATTTGGAAGTTACTTTACATATTTCTTCCTAGTAGATATTTATCCCTCAGTTGCCTGTCCTGTTATCTTTCTATTTCCTCTGAAACCTCAAAGCTGTTCTGCTGTTCTCCAAAAGCCTACAGTCCTGACAAGGCCTTTATAAGTGTCCAGCAACTGTTACCTGTCTCTGGCAGTTATTCCAGTTAAACATTATAAATGGTGGTTTCTGTAAGGATACAGTATGCAGTTGTAATTTGCCAGTTGCAAGGAGTGAGAGAAAAATTTTCATGTAAAGCTGTAAAGCATGCGGAAGAGTGTGTGTTTGAGGTACACAGAAAAGAGGAACTCCATGTTCTGCAATCTATGAGCAAGGAAAAAGCAATGTCTTGAGATGAGCAGGCAGATCTGCAAGATATTAGAATCCTTTTATATTAAAAACATCTCTCACGGAGAGTATTATTTTGAAAGTGCTGGAGTGCAGGAAGAGTCTTCTTTATAATTGTAGATCCATCAATTGTGAAGAAGGTAATCTGTTGAAATGAGGATGTTCATTTATTTATATCTTAACAAAGAGTTCTTTAAAATAATTTAGCATAGCTGTATTTTGTTTTTCTGGTGCTGCTTTCATCTCCTTGTTTTCTGTTTGTGACATTGCATTGTCACCCTGAGCTCCGGCAGAGGTGCATTTTGTCAGCACTTATTCAAAGGAGACGGGCATTTTGATTTGGACATGGTGTCATAGTTGTACTTGCTAAGAGGTGTCTCCACCAACCCTTTATCATCCCAAAGAGTTAGCAGGGACTTAACATACTTCTCACAGATGTGTGTCTAACTCCAAGGATGATTTGGGAAAGGCCCAAAGAGATGGGGACTCTAAGCTTCCCCAGCAATGTGGTTCAGTGCTTCACTGTATGAACTAACTTTTAACTCCTGCATCTGACCAGTTGCTCTTTCTATAACCTAAGACATCCATTTTCAGCCTTTCATCATGTAACCATTTTTTCCCTAATCCTGTACGAGAGTTTTCTCAAGTTGTTGACATCTGTGAAGTTAATAATGATGTTTTTTATTCTATTTTCATTGTCAGTAATAAAAAGTGTTGGCTAGTTCTGAACACGATTAGTTCATCAAGAAACAATACTAAACTTTCTTAAAATACAGATTCCAAGTATATGGTAGATCATAAAGTTTTGATCACAAGTCCAAAATCACTAAGCTATGGCATGTTTTAGGATTGAGTAGCATATCTATTAATAAGAAGTCATGGAATACAGAAATATTATTCAGAATTTATGTTTAAATACTCAGTACTTCACATGGGATTTTTTTCTTAGCACAGTCCTCCTATTGTACAAAAAAATAGTAGTGCAAAATTTTGCAGATAATCATATTTAAATATATTTCTATCTGTAAATACACAAATCTTAAAATCTTCTTTTGCTTATCTAAAATAAAAATCAAAGCTTTTTTCTTTTTATACATACCTTCTATTGTTGCTTCCTTAGAACATATGTAAAATATTATATATGTGAGATCCCTTACGTCTCTAACCAACATGCCTGAACTTTGCCTTTCAAACTTTCATTTTGAAAAACAAATCTAGAGTTGAGAGAAATGTTAGTTTCCAGAGCCAATTTGTTATTCCTTGTATTTACACTTCCAGAAAGAGATGCTTGTATGGGAGTGTTTTCTAAAACTTAGAAAGCTTTTTTAAGCTTCTGGAAGAACAGCCTAGGAAATTTATTTTTGTGCAGACAACTGAACTGCAGGATTTTTTAGTCTTGATTTACTGTTAATCTGTAAGAAAGTATAGTTGAAAAAAATGAAAATTTTGTATCGTGATTAGTCCTTTAAGATATTAATCCTTCTACAGGTTAATCATCAAAATAATCTTTGAACTGTCCTGGCAAAAATGCAGTCCTCAACACTAAAAAATTACAATACAAGAGGAACTAATATCTTAATGTGTAATGCATTTTTAATGGCTATTTCTTGTTATCCTCTCTGTTTATACAGTGGCTGCACTCCAGCCACTGAAGTGCCATAAAAGCAACCTTGACACCACCCTTAAAGGAATTGAACTCATTTGGGAAAAAAAGTTCTGTAGTCAGAACTTCTTAAGCATGGAAACGAAAGCATAGCAATGAATCATGGAATGATTTGGAATGGAAGGGATGTTTAAAGATCATCTACTCCACCCTGCCTGCCATGAGCATTTTATGTCATTAAATTGATGAAAGCCCCATCCAAACTGATTTTAAACTTTTGGGGATGGGCATCCACAACTTCTCTGGGAAATTTCTTTCAATGTCTCACCATCCTTATGTAGAATACTTCTTCCTTATGTCTGATGTAAACCCACTCTCTTCAAGTTTACAAATGTTGCCCCTTTTTCTGTCACAACAGGTGACAGGCAGTAAAAAGTCCCCATCTTTCTTATACACCCCCTTAAGTATTGAAAGGTCTCCCTGGAGCCTCCTCTTCTCCAGGCTGAGCAACCCCATCTTTCTCCACCTTTCTTCATAGGAGACATGTTCCATTCTATTTCTGTGGCTCTTCTCTGGACCTGCTCTAACAGGGCCATGTCTGTCTTGTGCTGGGGATCTCAGAGCTGAATGCAAACTCTGGGTAGGACATCATGAGAGCAGAGTACAGAGTGGGGTGGGGAGACAAATTGTTTCTCTAAC
>NC_081289.1:51118120-51128120 GCF_030490865.1 Poecile atricapillus
GATATTCTTCCCTGTTTTCTTGAGTAGTGAGTTAATGCTTTCCATTCTTTTTGAACTGAACTCACAAGTATGAGTGACAGAATTTCCTTCTCTATGTCAAAGGTATTTAGACCTCATGTCTGGCACAAGTAAACCATATTTTCCCATGGTCAGACTTTGTTTTGAGTCCACAGAAAAAGTTAAGCTTTCCTTATCTGACAGAATCAGTACAAAACTAGTAGCTACAATATTCAGACTTGATATTCACTTTCAGATTTCAGCCTAAATGCACACACACAAAAAAGATTCCATAAAAGGGTTGATTGAGAATTCTTGGACACAAAATATGTTCTAGCAGTCCACAGCTGATTAAAAAAAACCCCAGCTGTAACTCAAATCATTTTGTGGCTTGAATCAAGCATTTTTCTTCCCTTTATTCAGCATGTAGCATGCAGATTAATGGATATGCTTCAGTAACTTCGACAGTACGTGTTCACTGAACAATTGGACCACCAAACAAGGGCTTCTTTAGTCTATTCTCACATCAATGAGACACTCAAAAGAGTTCCAGATTACTCCTTTCTCCAGTTCTACTCACAAGAGTTTGCCCTGAGTTATAGACATTTATCTGACATGACTGATAAATGTGGACAATTACTCTCCCTCTCTCTAGAGACCCACTTTGGCCCCTGCAACTGTAGATCAATTGAATAATATTATAAGACACAGTGTGCATGGACAGCTAGAAGAATCAATGTAGAAAAGAGGTTTCAAAGCTCTTCAGTCAGTTGGAAGTAGAGTGTAGAGCTGGCATTACTTTCAGTTAGGGAAGTATCTACGTTTGTCAGTACAAGCTTAGGCTTTGATTTCCATAATTGCATACATAAAACTACATTCATGCAAAGTGTATGAACAACTGCTACTGTAATTGCACACACAGGCAGATTACCTACTCACTTCTTTGCTCCTGCAGTTTCTGCATATATTTGTCAGTTATGGCCATTAGGTAGGCAGTTTTGGAAATTTGGCACACATTGCAATTATTCAAGCAGTAAGTCCTACCATTGAAGGACCAGAAGCATAATCTCATCCAGGATAATCAATGAACAAGTACCTCTTCCCTCTTCCCCTTGTGATACTCATCAGCTGTTAATTGCAGCACAAGGAGAACCAAATATTGAGGCTGACACCACACTATAGATGTGTCCTAGGACGGATCTCAAAACTAAAGACAAAAGGAGAATCTGGAGGGTTTCTTAAGCAGCCACAGCATAGCATGGAGCAAGTGTCTAGCCAAGAAAGCTCTCATGGCATCTTTAGGGCACAAAGGCATAAAACCTCTAATCATTTCCATATTGTTGATATTCTGCAAGTGTTATATTGGACTTCTGAGGTGATGAAAGACTTTGACACTCTATTCATCATTCTTCTAATCACTGTAAACAGAAGCTGAATTTTAGGAGGTAATGTTGAGATTTGGTACTTCCTTACCAAATATAGCACAACTTGAAATAGAAAATTCCTTTATTTGATGCTAGAGGGTGACCATTGAGTTTAAATGTAGCACAAAGGCAGAGTTTTTTTTTTTTGGAAGAGTTATCATCTACTAATATTAATCTACTATAATTTCATCCTCAGGAAATAAGTTTAGGGGTGTATATTTGCGGTGAATGTGCTTTCATAAATACACCTGTAAGGGAGAAAAATCGACCTGTGTCCAGTGTGTGATACATCTAGTCCTTTTGATACACTTGAAGTTATTTATTTTAAATTTAAGTATTTATTGTCAATCTTCTCAAACCTTCTCTGCCTTTCTTTAAGAATTCTCAAAAAATTGCTAGATGTATAGACCTAAAAGGAGCTCATCATCCCTCATATACAAGCTGTAAGTTGTTCTTCCCATGGACACCCTGTTTGTGGAAGTTCCTTTAGTCCTGGTGAAGCTCTGTCACTCTGAAGTTTTCATCCATATAGGGAATATAGATTTGGAACTGTCGTAGTAACATTCTTATAGGATGTGTATTCTAATGTTTTATTATCTGGATATTTGTAAAAATGAATTTAAGCTATTCCAAATTATAGCATAAATCATAGCATGTGAGACTTTATATAGGGTCAATCAGTTCACCAAACTGAAGGTTACCTTAGATTACAGGAACTCATTGGCAGGAAAAATATTATTGTATTCTCTTAGAAAGGTGATCAAGCAAAAAAAAAAAGTAGTAATCTCAACTCCAATCTAGCAGTCTCAACTACTAGTATTTAAAATTCTGACAAACAATGCTCATGTACACAAAACTATTTTGTTAGTGTTCTGCTGTTAAAACACCTTTCATATCTGCATTTTATTATAAAATTACCTGTAGTTATCACTTCACCACAAATTCCCATTAACAGAGGTAGGAGTTTTGAACAGAGGACCAGATATTGCTGGGTCGTGTAATTACTGCACCATTCCAGAAAGAATCACAGACATTTTCAAAATATATATCCTGGTAAACTAAATATGTAGAAAACACAACTACATAAAAATGATATTATAGTAAATACAATGTAAAATATATAATAAGGAGAGTGTATGCTGCTTTAATTCATTCCAGCTGCTAAGCATTGAGTATGCTAATAATTAATTAATTAAGTTAATGCTAAGCATTGAGTATTTCTTGTTATTTACTACAGATTTCTGAAAATCCTTGTATATAATAATTTCTTAGAATAAAACTATGAACACCACAGATATTAAAATACGATTGGAAGATTGTGGAGGATAGCTCCTTGGAAAACTTTTCAGAAAAAAGTCTCACAATAAATGTGAAGATTAGAAAACAGGTTCCATTATTATTGTTATTACTATTATTTTCTTGTTACTTTTATTACTAGTAGTGCTAGTAAATGTTGGAAGGATAAAGCACAAAAGACTTTACAGAAATATTATCTGTCTCTGTATGTCCTCTGGTATAAACAGAGGCTGCCTCTCCTGTTTCAGGAGGCAGGGCTGGGTTCATGGGCAGCAGTGAATTGTAACAGAGCCCACTACTGCTCACTACCCATTTGGCATGGTGTGTTTTTTTACCAGGTGTAACCTGGTGATCAAGCTGCACCTACTTTGATTGTGTTTTCCTGAGTGTAATTTAAAAAGGTATCATACTCCATAAAATGTATTTACAGTAATCTCTAGATAGTAGAGGATATACCTTATGTTCCTTCAGAAGAAGGGGAGTTAAATAGAAGATGAATTCAGTGAAAGAATGGGGGCCTTTAAATAAATAAATTTGTGTGAGGGAACTGATATCCTCTATTAGTTCAAAACCGTATGGTCTCTTTTCCAGCCATGGTATATTTAATTTAAAGAGCTTAGGTTAAAAACATTTCATACAGTTATTTGCAGAGCTAAAGCAAATATCCTTTTAAAAAAGAATTTTAATTAAAACAATTTTTTTAGATCACCATAGCACTTCGGAATTTTAGCATCTTGAGTCTTCATTTTTCCTAAATTTCAAAGCTTCACATGGAAAAAGTTTGAAGCTCTATTTTTCAGGAGTACTTAGAAACTAGAATGACAACTAGTCAAAGAATGACAGCCCAGTGCCTGAGAGTCCTGGTACTTAGAATCATAGATTCCTAGAGTATTCTGAGCTGGGAGGCATCCATGAGGACCATTGATTCCAAATCCTGCCTCCACATAGAGCAACCTAAAAGTTAAAACACATAATAAAATATAAACCGTGAAGCATCATTTAAACACTTTTTGAACACCAGCTGGAGCCTTGGGAGCACAACCAAGCTCTTCAAAAGCTTGTTACAGTCTTTGACCACCCTCTTAGTAAAGAACATTTTCATAATATCCACTCTAAATTTCCCCTTCTGTAGCTTTAATACATTCCATCACTGGACACCAGGAAGAAGAAGTCAGTGCCTCCCTCTCCAGTCCCCATTATGAGCAGGTTGTAGACAGCAATGAGATCACTCTGCACCCTCCTCTTCTCTGAGCTGAATAAACAAAAAACACTCATCTGCTCCTCATAAGTCATGCTCTCTAGTCCCTTTGGCATCCCATGCTGTCCAAACAGTGAAGAGTACTTGAGGCAAGGCTGAGCCTAGTGAGACAGTCTCTTCTTTCCCCCTGCTAAGTATCCTGTGCTTGACACGCCCCAGGGTACCACATTTCCTGCTGATCTCGAAGGCATGCTGTTCACTCCTTTGAACTGACAATCAACCACTTGATTGCTGTGGGATTTCAGGCACTCTAATACTTGTCTGGATATCCAAGGATGTGGTGAAAGCCCTTGGCCTCAGCCTCAGCCTCTCCTTGTTTCTGGGGGGCCAGGGTGGTCATATGGCTTATCCTGTCCCATGCACCTTCTAGTGCCTGTCGCTGTCCAGGATGAATCAGGACCAAGAGGAAAAAGGTTTGGTACATAGGAATAAGAGACAGCCCTGATAATGAAGGAACCATTAAAACTGGCATCAGACCTTCTGGAAGAGAACAAGACTCATCAAGTTATTCTGCAGCTTGCATCTTAGAGTGTAACCATCATCCCTGTCTAGAGTGCTCGCAGCCCATTGTGCTGGGTGGAAACCAAGCTCCTACTGAATGAATTTCGTTTTGGATTAGCTCCTTAAAGGGCATTTCCAGTTCTAAATTGTTAAAAGTGAAGGTATGGTAATACATTAAGATCTTTAAGCACAAATGTTTGAATCTTTCGTGGATAGCTCTTAGGTTAATAATCACATTCCCCTGTAATACAAACTTCTTATATAAGTAACTTTGGGGAGTTAGACTGTCATCAACATCTGTAAGGTGTGTAAAACTCTGAATGTCACTCTCCTGCATTTCCATCTGTAAAATGGCTTTGCCTACACCTTTTGTAGAAGTGTGTTCCTTCACAGATTAGAGTCTAACCATATAATGCTTCTTTGCCTTGTATTCAGAAGATTGTCTTTGTGGAGGATCTTCAGTGGTTAATTTCTGAAATTATTCATTACATGGAAAATATTTTAGAGTGCAATGCAGAATCATAGTTAGCACTTCTTGTTCAAAAAACTAAAAAGAAACATGTCAGTGATTCTTACAGACTGAAAAATACTCTCTTGGATCTATAGCAGTGTTTAGTAAACGTTTATTGTTCTGCTGTGAGTACATATAAAGATGCCAAAGGCAGCCTCACATACTTTTTCCTAAAAGCTATTAACATAAAAATGTATCTTATTCATTAATCAAATTTGTGTAGTAGAAGTTTTCATCTTTAGAGAATGACACAATGGGGCAAGGTGAAGTCAAGTGATTTATTTACAAATTTGCTGTGGGCAACTGAAACATAGAATTTGATAATGTATACCATAGTTACCCATCTACGGTTCTTGATGCAAAAATCCACCACAGAAAACTAACACTTAGTACTTTGGCAAAAATACCTGTCTGAACACATTCATTTACTGAATGCATCTAAGGCTGAGCATGCCAATATTATTTTATAGTAAAAAAACATGATATTTAAAATGTAGGAAAGAAAACATACTGGAATAGTTTTCTGCAAAGGGAATAAAAAAGATTTTGAACTGTTATTCCATTTCCCAGTTTTCAAAGGTTCTACATTAAATGAAAAACCTCACTCAGTATCTCCTGCATTTGCCAGTTTCTGATGTTAATTATCTTTTGTTTGCCCTTGATAATCCTGAGGTTGGTATGCAGATAATGAAGCCTGCAGATTCATCTCAAAGTGTAAAAAACAATGGCATTGTCAATTCTGCATCACAACACTTTATAAATTATGAATGTTATCCACATTAAGGAGAATGCTAGACTTTTAAAATTACTTCCATGAATAGATTAAATTACAAGTATTATTACATTTCATTTTATTAAGTGCATCTTAGTAGTTATTAGGGCAAATGAACATGTTCTCTCAATTACATAATAACATTAGAACTAAGAATTATGCATTGACACTCCCAAATGCATAATGTGGCATTGTATATTAATCACCCCAAACAATATTTTTGGTTTATATAAAGACAATTATTCCCTATTGAAAAATAACCATCTTATTGATTTATTGCAATTCAGCTGAAGGAATTGTTTTCTATATAAAAGCTTTGATTCTTTTCTGGATAGTTTAATAATTTCTAGCTCTTTCTTTTCTTCTAGAAAAAAAAAGTAGGAGTTTTTTAATTACTTTCTTTTATAAATCTAATTACAATAAGACAAATTTTATAACATTTTTCTTTTTTAAATATTCTGTACAAGACAGAGTAGCACACATTCTGTATACACCAATTAATTTCAGAGAATATTTGTTAATTTTTGGTTTTACCTTTTTGTAAATTCCAATTATTTACATGATGTGGGTTCTAAGCTACATTTTTATTTTCTCAAATTATAGAGGTCAGACATGCAGATTATCAGGCTGTCTTTTATTCAAAGGAAAAACTTTTATGTAAATAGATTAATATTGTTTAGGGCATTGCCTAAAAAGAATATGAAAAGCACCTGACACTATCACACTGACCTGAGTGGCAACACTTGAACTCACTGAAGTCAGAGCAGGATTGAGTTTTTGCACTGACATGTGCAGTAGCCAGGCATTTTGGACACCTGCAGAGCAATTGATAGCACCAATACTTCCACATACTTTTGCAGTATCCAGTTTTTATTTGGCTGTGATATATGCTTTGATTGCAATCCTAGTAAATTAATTTCCTTTATATGTTGTCTAGATAATTGTGTCTCATTGTTTTCAGTATTTCTAATACTTTGTGTTAATTAGATTTGGCAATGCACATACTGAGGTACTGTTGTTTACTTTAACATAACTAGCAAATTTTTCAGGATGATTACTTAAGGGATAATAATTCAATCATTAAAAAGCAATTTTTGCAGTGTCAGCATTTTTTCTTTAGACAAGGAAGAGCTTGTTCTCATTGGTTGTATTTTTCTATTTTGATTTTAATTTGAGTTTACACATGCTGTCAATATCATTGCCAGATTTTGCCACTTTACAAAACATTGGTACATGCTGGGCTAATATTTCAGGGGACAGTTATTTACTCATCAGTAAAGTAACAAAAAATAAGTAAAATACTACTCTGGCATAATTCATACCAGGTACTAATTATATTCAATAAATCAGCTTTGTAAGTGAATTCAAATCACTCTACATTTGTTGGTCTAAATATTAAAATGCTAGCACATGCCTTCTTTATTATATGAGTCTTGAATACATTGTATGATCTACTTGATTCAGCAAGAATAGCATATAAATGTGCAATATTACATACTCCTAGGGAATATTAAAAATTATATTTTAATTTGATATATTTTTGCATGGAAATTCTGTCTCAGAATTTAAAAGTCCTTTGTGCTGCTTAAAAACTTTTTCCTCTCATATTCTGCTCTTATGCTTCCTACCAGCTGGGGTAGAATTTATGAATACAACCCACAGAAAGCCTGTAGAAATGTCTCTAACAGTGAACATGTAGAATGAGCAAATGTTCTAATTGGTCACTTCATGGGAGTAAGTTGTCACTGTAATTAAACATTGTTTATATTAGCAATGTATTGGACAACATGAAATGACTAGGTGATCCTTCTGGCCTAATGTTATTAACTAAACAAAGTAAGTCAGACTCTTTATCTTTGTTACATTGGATTAAAAATGACTGGAACTAACACATGTGCAGTTGACAAAATAACTAGCCTTCTTAGTTCTAATTAGTTCTCAATTAAATTGTATCAGCAGCGGTGTCAGACTTACAGCTACATTAAACTGTCTTTGAATCTGTCTGATTCCTTTAGTTCTCCCTTGTGCCAGTAAGGAAGTTTCGGACATGCAAGTGTTAACAGCTGCTTTGAAATTACTCCTATTTAAGAAGAAAAATCATATTACTTTCTTAATCTTTCTAATTCTATTCTCATAAGATGATCTTGGATTCGTTCCTTTAGCACAGGCTCTTTAGTGCAGTCCTGATTTCTGTATTAATGAATTGAGAAGATGACATCAGGCTCTTAGGTAAGTGCTATAAACTCAGTCATATGATTTTTATAGTAAGATATCATGTATAAAAAATCCCCAATATTTTTTTCCTTTCTTGCATCGATGTTTCTTTGAAAAGTAATAGTTGGATGTTATGTAGGTGGCACACAAAAAAACATGTAGTAGTTTGTAATTTACCTTTTGATCATCACAAGAAAAATTTCTACTGGGAAATGAAAGCCAAACATAATTCACTAAAATTACACTGAATGCCCTCTAATCAATACAGATAAATCTAGAGTTTGTTGTTAAATCGATCCTCTCCTTTATAGAGATATACTGTCTTGATTGTTTTAGGGATAATTATTTCACAGGGAATTTTTACAATGATTAGTAGAAACGAGACAACAGTAAACTTGACTCGGAGCCATTGAATTACTGTGCTGCAGAGTGCATTTGTCTCTTCTAGTTCGAAGCTTACTGATATCAATACTGATTTATATCATTTTATGTGATGATGTTTTCCTGAGAGAAATGAAGTGAAGTTGATTCATTTCAGAAATGAACAGCCTCTGTGTTTGTTTTTCTTTTATAAAATTGTCAGCTCTTGCCAATATAAATACTCACTGATGCAGACTTTCCCTTCCTGCTTTTATCACTTAGGCTGATTCCTTGACATACATCATATTGAAAAAGTCCAGATAAACTTTGGAGAAAAAAAAAAAATGTTTAGACTGGAAAGACAAAGGTTGAACTAAAGGATTACTTAAAATGGTGTTACTGAACTATTTCTATACATATGAAAATGCAATTTAAATATCAAGGCTTTAAGAATTCAGAAGTTTTCTGCTTCAGTCTCCAATTGTAAATGAAGATCCTTGTAAGTCTGCATGATTTTAACAGCTCACATACCATAAGTCAATACAATATTTAGAAAGATAAAGAAAGAGGGGAAAGGAAGAGACAGAAGGATGAGTTTCTGTGGATGAAGTAGATGTAATTGCTTGCAGTATTCTATCGAAGCGAAATTGAATTGTGATACGTTACTCAGAAAAAATAGACTTATGTAGCATTTTGATTAACATAATAAAGTACATATTCTATGTGTGAATGAATAAAGGATAGTAGGCTTAAAGCTTGAACTTTTGCATAATGTATTCTGTCATCTAAACTTTTCATTAGTAAGAATATGGTGAATTATATAATTCAGAGAACATCCCAACAAGAGTAGCTTTTAATGCAAGCAGTCTAATTGGCAATAGTTACAAGTCTGTGCAAAATGAAATAATTCTCTAATGAATAACACTATTAAAAAAGTGTTTGTTTTTTCCCTTAAATAGTCATTAAATTTAAATGTCTAATGCAAGGAATTTCTTTAATTTAACATTAATTTTGATAGTATGTGTTTTTAAGTGACTGCTTAATATTAATTCTATCACCTTCTCAAGGAACAAGGAAATAAAATTTTTAGTAATTATAAGAGGAAAGCATATTCTGTAATTGGTTATTAGCTAAATGTTACAAAAGTAGAAATCTAGTTCAAATGATCATTTCAGAAATGTATAATTTACAGCACTTGTTATGTAGCTTTCACTAGAAAACTGTACAAATACACTCAAACTGTTCTGAGAAACAGGAAAGTAATATTTATTGAAATATACTGAATGCTACATTCTTAAAATAAGAATTTTAAATTTAAATCCAGCTGTCTTCTCTTAGATATCTGTTATATATTTATATCCTCAGATACTGTTTTTTACTATGAAGTAATTCACATTTTTTGTAATCAATATGCATAATCTATCTACCTTACTCTGTAGAACAAGGCATTTCTCATAGCAACAATTCAACTTCAATCTGAAGGGCTAAATTTAACCTCTATCTATGCTTTATTTTAAATTGCTGCAGAGATTTGTCATGTCTGTCACCTAAACTTGGTCCATGTTAAGATAATGCGAACTGAACAGCCGAAATCACTGACCTCTGCTGCTGCCAACAGAGGAGTGATGCTGGCAGAGCTCACAGGAGCAAAAACTGCGCTTATTCCT